>NW_022436989.1:1591526-1614690 GCF_009761245.1 Sapajus apella
AGGTCAGCTGGTCATAAGTACGGATTCTCTTACTTTTTATTTCTCCTGTGAACACATATTTGTTCTCCCTTTGATTCTGAGAGCTGTTTTATCTGAGTATAACACTACAGTTTCGCAGCTACTCCCCTACTCCCTAATATTTTAAAGAAGTTATTTCATTGTCTCCTGGTGTCCATATTTTCTTTGAAATATGAACTGTTAAATTTCTTTCGGATATTTTAAGGGTCATATACCTTTTTTCATCCTATCGATTTTAAGATTTTCTTTTTGATTTTGTTTTGTGGTAGTTTTTCTTTGATGAACGTAGGTTTCCTTTGTCATCATCCTGGTTGGTATCATAGAGTATCTTGAGTCTTTGGGTTTATGTCTTTCATTAGTTGTTTGTTATTACTTAATCCTGAAGCTTCAGTGCCTGTGAAATGGGTTGATCCCAGATTTGTGTCTCTGACCGTGTATCTCTCCTTGTCCACCCTCAGAGCCCAAGGCAGTGTTTGCGACGGAGCAGTCAGTGCATAATGAGGTGCAGGCTGAGGCAGGGGCCAGTGCCACACTGAGCTGTGAGGTGGCCCAGGCCCAGACAGAGGTGACGTGGTACAAGGATGGGAAGAAGCTGAGCTCCAGCTCAGAAGTGCACGTGGAGGCCACGGGCTGCAGGCGGCAGCTGGTGGTGCAACAGGCAGGCCAGGCAGATGCTGGGGAGTACAGCTGCGAGGCCGGGGGACAGCGAGTCTCCTTCTACTTGGATGTTTCAGGTCAGTGCCTTGGGGATACTGACTTTGCCTTCTGTGGAGGTGACGATGAGACCGGCTGATAGACTCTGGTGCTCTTTCCATTAGCCTTTACCTCTGTTGTTTCCTATCCTCCCAATTTCTATTTCATAACTGGTGTGGTCAAGGGAGGCCAGATGGGAAGGTGTATGTGGAGGGAAACGGGCTCTTGTTGTGTACCTGGAGTGGTGTTTCCACAAAACAATACTCAATCATACATTCCCATCATCTGCCTAGAACCTTGCTGGTCTTCCTTCCTGTCTCATTCACCAGGGCAGAGCCTGAGCCTGGGGAGGGTTCCGTCCCTCCCGCCTCCCTTCCAGTGCTGCCTTCCTGACCTAGATGGTGGACGTTACCCTGTGCACCCCTGTCTTCCCCAGAGCCCAAGGCGGTGTTTGCCAAGGAGCAGCTGACATGCAGGGAGGTGCAGGCCGAGGCGGGGGCCAGCGCCACGCTGAGCTGCGAGGTGGCCCAGGCCCAGACAGAGGTGACGTGGTACAAGGACGGGAAGAAGCTGAGCGCCAGCTCGAGAGTGCACGTGGAGGCTGCGGGCTGCACGCGGAGGCTGGTGGTGCAGCAGGCGGGCCAGGCGGACGCCGGGGAGTACAGCTGCGAGGCTGGGGGCCAGAGGGTCTCCTTCCGCCTGCACGTGGCAGGTGAGTGCTATGGGGTGCTCAGGAGCCTCTTCGGAGGTGGTGGTGGTTCTGGCTGGCAGCCCCAGCAGAGCTCTGTGCACGTTCCTTCCGCCTTCCCATCCTCCTGCTCCCATTTCCATCCTTGAGGCTGGGCCAAGGGAGGGGTGTGCGTGGGAGGGACGGGGCTGTTCCTGCAAACCCGGCAGCGTGTTTGCCCTTGGTAATGTGCAGTCACACATTCCTAGCACCTGCCCAGAGCCTTCCTGATGCCCCTTGGCATTTGGGACTCTGGTCTTCCTGGTCTTGGGTTTTGAGGTTGACCAGGCGTCTCTCCTGAGGCTCTGTGAATGTCTTGTCAGTATATGTTCTGGCAGCTACCGTTGCCCTCACCCCGCAGCACATACTAGTTCTGGTCAGCGAGAGGTATTTTAATTTTATTGAACCTGGATTAGGGGAGATTTTGGCTACGCCATCATACTACTTAGATTTATCTCAAGAGTGAAGTTTGAATAATTTGATTTCAGGTTTCTGGGACACCCTTCCTTTTCATAGATGTAGAAGCTCTTTGTTACCTTTATGTAGACAAATATATGTGCGTATTTCAGTGTAATGTCTTTTTAAAGGGAAAAGGGATCGGAGGATTGGGAGATACTTGCCTGTGTTCCTTAGGAGTTTGTTTTAAAGCAAATAATGTTTTGCCCTTTCTTCAGTTTGGCTGTTGCTCATTGTCAGAGTCCCTTTGGAGATGTGTTTATAAATTTAGGGATGGCAGGGTGCAGGCAGCTCCTACCACATCAACAGGCTTTGTTAACAAGCCCAAGCCACTAACCAGTAAAGCAGTATTCTTTCCTAGCTTTGTCCTGTTGGTCAGTGTGTGTATTAGTCGGGCTTCTCTAGAGGAGCAGGACCGATAGGATACCTGTGACTATGAAAGGGAGGTTATCGAGGAGTGTTGGCTCACACGATCACAGGGCGATGCCCGTGATAGGCCATCTGCAAGCTGAGGAGCAAGGAAGCCAGTCCGAGTCCCCAAACCTCAAAAGTAGGGAAGCCGAGAGTGCAGCCTTCAGTGTGTGGCTAAAGTTCTGAGAGCCCCTGGCGAACCACGGGTGTAGGTCCAAGAGTCTAAAAGCTGAAGAACTTGGAGTCCAATGTTCAAGGCTGGAAGCGTCCTGCGTGGGAGAAAGATGGAGGCTGGAAGAGTCAGCCAGTCCAGTCCTTCCACGTTCCTCTGCCTGATTTTATCCTGGCTGTGCTGGCAGCAGATTAGAAGGTGCCCAATCAGACTGAGGGTGGGTCTGCCTCTCCCAGTCCACTGACTCAAATGTTCATCTCCTTTGGCAGCACCCTCACAGACACACCCAGGAACAACACTTTGCATCCTCCAATCCAATCAAGTTGACACTCAGTATTACCCATCATAAGTCCACCCCTTGTCAACTTGAACTCATACACAACTCCTGAGATCATACATACTCTTCAAATAAAGACGGTCATAAGGTCATAATTACACCTAACATAATACAGCTATCCTTCGTACAAGCAGAAATGCACCAATCCCCAACCCAAATGCTGTTATATAAAGTTAACACTTAAATGCTGATATTAACTCAATAAATGTCACAGCATATGATAAAGGAAGTAAAATGAAGTTTTTTTTTAGCACAAGTGTATACACGCTCAAACATGTTTTTAATAAAAGGAAATGCTCAGCGACAATTACAGTCCTCGGTGCTGCAGCTGGTCACGTGGTCGTAGCGGGTTTGATGACTGTGTTCTTCTGCCCATTCTGTATTCCTTTTGCCTTCAGCAAGCACCTCAGCAGGTCACAGCTTTTTTCCTGGTGGAGTGACCCACATCTTCATTCCTGAAGGGTCTGGGCCATTGCAGTCCTGCCTGGATTGGGCTGCTGTAGTTTCCCGTTGGCCATCATCACTGGGCATGGTCATACTAAGAGACGCCCCAAGGATCTCCCGTGTTCCC
Source organism: Sapajus apella (assembly GCF_009761245.1). NCBI lineage: Eukaryota > Metazoa > Chordata > Mammalia > Primates > Cebidae > Sapajus > Sapajus apella. The sequence continues at coordinate 1,594,912 of NW_022436989.1, forward strand.
TGCATACACCTCCTTACCTCCATTGTGGAGTAGTAGACTGATTTCATCTTGATAGTCCGGGACAGTCACCCCAGCCAACAAGCCTGTTGACCTAAGGGTAGGAGGAGCCCAAAGTGTTCAGGTGGCAATCTTGACTTCCAGTTTAATGGGATCGTTGTCATGTCTTCTGGTTGCAGTGTTCCTCCCTCTGGAGTTAAGACCTCTAGGCCAGCAGAACGTAGTGTCATGGGAACAGGAAGCAAAAACTTTGCTAGTGGGTCACTAGGTGTGTTGGTGAGGGGTGCCACTTCTACCCCTTGGTTCCTAGACTTGTGAATCTGGCTGTGGGAGAAACAGTATCCTATATTGGACACAGATTCAGCACATACACAGCCTCTGGAGGACTTTGCCCCAGCCTTGCAAAGTAGTGTCACCTAGTTGGCGTTCAGTTGTGACTTCAAAAGGCCATTCCACTGTTCTGTCAATCCACCTGCCTCAGGATGACAGGACCATGGTAAGACCAGGGCGTTCCGTGAGCATCAGCCACTGCCACACTTCTTTAGCCACAGAATGCCTTGGTCAGAGGCAATGCTGTGTGGAATACCATGACGGTGGATAAGGCATTCTGTGAGTCCATGGATGGTAGTCTTGGCTGAAGTGTTGTGTGCAGGATAGGCAAACCCATATCCAGAGTGTCTATTCTGGTGAGGACAAACCGTTGCCCTTTCTATGATGGAATAGCTCCAGTATAATCAACCTGTCATCAAGTAGATGGCTGATCACCCTGAGGAATGGTGGCGTATCCAGGGCTCAGTGTTGGTCTCTGCAGCTGGCAGATTGGGCACTCAGCAGTGGCTGTAGTTAGGGCAGCCTTGGTGAGGGAAGTCCGAGTTGCTGGGCCCATGCGTAACCTCCAAACCTGCCACCATGGCCACTCTGTTCCTGGGCCCACTGCGTGGTGACCAGGGTGGCTGGGGAAGGAGGCTGAGTGCCGTCCATAGAACGAGTCATCCTGTCCACCAGATTATTAAAATCCTCCTCTGCTGAGGTCAGCCTTTGGTGAGCATTCACGTGAGATGCACATATCTTCACAGTTTTTGATCACTCGGAGAGGTCCATCCACATACCTCTTCCCCAATTTTCCAATCATGCTTCTTCCAGGTCCCTGGCCATCCAGCCAGATCGTTGGCTACAGCCCACGAATCAGTGTATAATCACACATCTGGCCGTTTCTTCTTCCAAGCAAAGTGCACAGTGAGGTGCACTGCTTGAAGTTTTGCCTACTGGGAAGCTTACCCTTCACTGCTGTCCTCAGGGATGTATGCCCTTCATAAGGCTCTAGTGCTGCAGCTGTCCACTTTTGGGTGGTGCCTGCATGTCGTGCAGAACCATCTGTGAACCAGGCCTCAGTCTTCTCTCCCTCTGTCAACTGACCATAGGGAACTCCCCATGAGGCCATTGGTGCAGGCCGGGGGAGAGAAGGCAGGGTGGCAGGAGTGGGGACCATGGGCATCTGAGCCACTTCCTCCTGTAACTTACTTGTGCCTTTAGGATCTGCTTGAGCCTGATCACAGATATGCCACTTCCATTTGATGATGGAATGCTGCTGCGCATGCCCGACTTATGGGTGGACGGGTCAGAAAGCACCCAGTTCCTGACAGGCAGTTCAGGTCGCATGGTGACTTGATGACCCATAGTCAAATGTTCAGTTTCCACCAAAGCCCAGTAACAGGCCGAGAGCTGTCCCTCAGAAGGAGAGTAGTTATCTGCAGAAGGTTGCAGGGCCTTGCTCCAAAAGCCTAGAGGCCTCCGCTGGGATTCACCTCTGGGGGCTGCCAAAGGCTCCAGGCAGCATCCCTGTCTGCCACTGACACGTCAGGCACCATTGGATCTGCTGGGTCATGGGGCCCAAGTGGCAGGGCAGCTCACACAGGAGCCCGGACCTGGTGCAGAGCCTTCTTCTGTTCTGGACCCCACTCAAAACTGGCAGGTTTTTGGGTCATTTCCTAAATGGTCCAGAGTAACACACCCAAACAAGGAATGTGTTGCCTCCAAAATCCAAATAGGCCTTACGCCTCTTTCTGGTTGTAGGAGGGGCCAAATGCAGCACCTTATCCTTTACCTTAGAAGGAATATCTCGACAGGCCTCACACCACTGGATTCCTAGAAATTTTACTGAGGTAGCAGGTCCCTGAATTGTGGTCAGATTTATTTCCCATCATCTTGAATGCAAATGTCTTACCAGTAAGTCAAGTGTGTTTGCTGCTGTATGTGTGTGCTCCCTTGGCTGGTACATAGGGAAGCCTGAGAAATACAATTAATTTTCTGTTTTTTTTTTTTTTTTTTTTTTTTTTTAAGAGAGTATTGATGCCCAATAGGGGTGGGCTGAAGTAGTGACCCCTGGGTGCTAACACTTAAGTTTGGTATTATATCAGCATCAGTGTTATGTGGATGTGTGTAGATAGCAGAAATCTCACCATATATTTTTGTTAAGTTATTTTTGGAGAATATGACAAAATATTTTAAGTAATAAATTTAAAAAGTTGTGACAATTTGGCTCATTCCTAGTAGATTACATGAAAACTCACATAAGAGGTCCTGTAAGTTTTAAATAGATGGAGGCATTATTAAAAAAGAATCTTTAAAACCCAATAATTTTCTAGTAAACTGTTTCAAATATTCTGGAAAGCAGTTATTCCATATTCATGGATATTGTTCTAGGGAACAGAAAAAGGAGATTGACTCTGTATGGCATTTTATGGATGTATATATATATATTTTGAGACAGGTCCTCACTCACTCTGTTGCCCAGGCTGGATTGCAGTGGCATGATCTCAGCTCACTGCTGCCACTGCCTCCTGGGTTCAAGTGATTCTCCCACCGCAGCCTCCTGAGTAGCTGGGATTACAGGCATGCACCACCGAAAAAGTAGCACATGCGCCAGCTATTTTTTGCATTTTTTTTCAGGAGAGGTGGAGTTTTGCCATTTTGCCTAGACTAGTCTCAAACTTCTGGGCTCACGCTATCCACCCGCCTCAGCCTCCCACAGTGCTGGGATTACAGGTGTGAGCCGCCATGCCCAGACTGTCATTTTATATAGGTAGGGTAACATTACTACCAAAATCTGACAAAGGAAGTAGGAAGAATTAGATTGTAGACCAATCTGTATGGGTTTGTCATTATAGGTATCAAGAACACAATTATAGACAAAGCATTAGCAAATGGAATTCAGCAATATATCAAGAAGATAATGCACGCTGTTGAAGATCCTGGTCCCAGAATGCAAGGCTGTCCTTAGAAGCATTAGATCAGTATAATAAGCTTCACAGATTGAATGAAAAATGATTTAATTGATAAATGCAGATAAAAGTGTTTGATAAAATCTAGAAGATACATTTGAGAAAATTTAGCATCAGCTCATTTCATAAGATTCTTAACAAACGTTATAGAAGTGTTCTTCCTGAATTTGGAAAATTAAGGCTGGTTTGGCTTTAGAACTACGGCATATCCGTGAGGGGAGCTGTGCAGACATCAGGACCGCAGTCCCTGCCCTGGAGGAGCTCGTGCACAGAGGGTCTGTCTCAGCTGCCCCGCCTGGGATAGCCCATGGCTCCATGCACGGTGGATGGAGAAACTGATTCTTGTGCTGGGAGGTGGCAGGGCTTGTCTTGGCCACACGGCAATGCAGAGCCTGAGGAAGGTTCTGTTTCTACTTCCTCGTCCAGGCCCTCCTACGCTCTGGTGGTCTTCTTGACCTAGGGCATATCTTTGATCTCGTGTGACCTTCCTTGTCCATCCCCAGAGCCCAAGGTGGTGTTTGCCAAGGAGCAGCCGGCACGCAGGGAGGTGCAGGCCGAGGCGGGGGCCAGCGCCATGCTGAGCTGCGAGGTGGCCCAGGCCCAGACGGAGGTGACGTGGTACAAGGACGGGAAGAAGCTGAGCGCCAGCTCGAAAGTACGCATGGAGGCCGCGGGCTGCACGCGGAGGCTGGTGGTGCAGCAGGCGGGCCAGGCAGACGCCGGGGAGTACAGCTGTGAGGCTGGGGGCCAGAGGGTCTCCTTCCGCCTGCACGTGGCAGGTCAGTGCCTTGGGGATGCTGAGTGACCTTGTGTAGAGGTGTGATGAGACTGGTGGACGATCCCACGCTCTCCAGTGCCCTTTCCATGAGACTCCACCTCTCCACTTCTCCATGCCCTCTTTTCCCAGTTTTATGCCTGTGGCTGTGCTAGGCTTGGCTGCACGGGAGGGTGCGGGGAGGGCCAGGCCTGCAGTGCACCTGGAGTGGCATTCCCATTCTCAGCCTCACCACACTGAGCCCTGCCCCAAAACCCCCATGCTCTTTGGTGTCCAGGCCCCTGGTGCTGCCTGGCCCTGTGGTCTGAGGTGGACCAGGCGTCACCCCTGGGAATGTGGGGATGTCCTTTCTATCTGGTAGCTCCCACCTGCCTCCCTTCAGCACCACATGGGGCTTCTCACCCGTGAGAGATGTTTGAATTCATATGAATTATGCAAGAGGAAATTCTGGCCATGCAGTCCCAGCTGGAATTCTCTCTAGGCTGAACTTTGGGGAGTCAAAGTTTTTGGTGTCAAAGAAGCCTCTTTCCTTCTTTTTCTTGAATCTAGAAGCTTTAGAAGCTCACTGTGCACCCATATGTGGCAAAATCTCTGTCAGTGTCTTCTTGCAGTGTCTGTGCAAAAAAATTGCAGCCAAGATCGCTGGTGACTGTGCTCCTGGGCACAACTGGAAGATTCCACATGCTCTTCTTGAGGCAAATCTGGCTTCCTTTTGTCTCCAGTTACAACCTTCTGAGGCAGAATTCCTTTTTGGAGTCTGATTTACGAATTTAGCAGTGGAAAGGAAGAAAGAGCTTAAGCTGTCTCAGCACACCATTTAAGAGAGTCTGGGTCGGACATTGGGACTCAGCCTGTTGTATTCCCAGCACTTTGGGAGGACAAGGCAGGAGGATTCCTTGAGCCCAGGAGTTCCAGGCTGCAGTGAGCCGTGGTCATCACACCGCCGCACTCCAGTGTGGGCAACAGTGAAACCCTATTTCTGGAAAAACAAAAACAAAAACAAAAACAAAACAGGCTAAATATCAGAGAGAAAAACGTTGTGGTACTGCATTGGCTCCCAAATGCCAGCATATGACAGCTTGGCATTCTATCTGTATAAAATCATTAAAATGCCCACTATGTGTCTTTCTAAAATACTGTGTTAAGAGAGTAGGATAAATTATTTAAAGGTAGTAAGTTTTCTAAGTTTTGGAGAATTACCAATTTCTTAGAGAAAACTGTGTGAAAAAGTTACACAAGAAGAAACAGACAACTCAATAATCCTATAGTTTTTAATTAAGTGGAACCAGTGATAAAAAATATTTTTATAAAAGGTCTAGGGCCAGTGGATCTACTGATAAATTATATCGAATATTCTCAAAGCAAATTGTTTCATGTTCTTGGAGATCCTTCCAGAGAACAGAATGAGAAGATACACTCTTGAACCTGTTTTATGTGGATAGCATAACACAGATACCAACTGTGACAAGAACAGTATAAGGATTTGAAATTACAGGACAATTCTTATGGATATCCAGCCCAATGCTTCAACAAAATATTTTCTTTTTGAGGTGGAGTCTTGCTCTGTCGCCAGGCTGGAATGCAGTGGCACGATCTCAGCTCACTGCAACCTCCGCCTCCCAGGTTCAAGCGATTCTCCTGCCTCAGCCTCCTGAGTAGGTGGGACTACAGGCATGCACACCACACCCAGCTAATTTTTGTATTTTTAGTAGAAATGGGGCTTCACCATGTTGGCCAGAATGGTCTCGATCTCTTGACCTCATGATCTGCCCACCTCAGCCTCCCAAAGTGCTGGGATTGCAGGCATGAGCAATATATTTTCAAAGTGTATGACCAGTATGTCAGAAGAAAGTGCACTATGATAAAAGGCATACTTTAGAAATCCAACATTGGTTCAATATTCAAAACATCAGAAAATGTCATGTGTGACATTAACAGATTGAAAGAGAAAAACAATGAGATTATCTCAATAAATGCAGAAGAAAAGTTTGATAAAATTTAACATCACAAATTCTGAATAGCTGTTTGACAACATTTAGCATCAGGACTGGCTCAGTGCCTTATGCCTGTAATCCCAGCACTTTGAGAGGCTGAGGCAGAAGGATCCCTTGAGTTCAGGCATTCGAGACCAGCCTCCCATGCAGCAGGGGCCACTGGAACCTGCCACCATTTTGCAGGGCGCCCTGGGGGTGTGACAGATCCTCCATGCAGAATGGATGGAGAAACTTCCCGTGCTGGGAGTGGTGGTATGGAGCCTGGAGAGCATCTGTCCCTCGCACTTCCCCTTCTAGGCCTTCTTTCCCCGGTGCTGCCTTCCTGACCTAGATGGTGGAGGTCACGCTGTGCACCCCTGTCTTCCCCAGAGCCCAAGGCGGTGTTTGCCAAGGAGCAGCCGGCACGCAGGGAGGTGCAGGCCGAGGCGGGGGCCAGCGCCACGCTGAGCTGCGAGGTGGCCCAGGCCCAGACAGAGGTGACGTGGTACAAGGACGGGAAGAAGCTGAGCTCCAGCTCGAGAGTGCGCGTGGAGGCCGTGGGCTGCACGCGGAGGCTGGTGGTGCAGCAGGCGGACCAGGCGGACGCCGGGGAGTACAGCTGCGAGGCCGGGGGCCAGAGGGTCTCCTTCCGCCTGCACGTGGCAGGTCAGTGTTTGGGGATACTGAGTTACCTTGTGTGGAGGTGATGATGAGATTGTGGATAGACCCCAGTACTCTTTCCATTGGAGTCCATCTCTGCAAGTCTCTCATAATTCTACCTGCCATTTTCCTACCCATGGCTGGGCCAAGGTTGGCTGGATGGACGAATGTGTACAAGAGATACTGTGAGCTGTGTTTCCAGGCAATAATGCTGTTTACAAATTCCCAGCCCCCGGTGAGAACCCACAGGTGCTCCTAGGCGTCCAGCCCTTTGGCTCCATGGAACTGAGGCGGCTGAAGCAGACCAGATACCCCTCACCTGAGGCCGTCCAGTAACGTACACTCAGCCTCACCAGCTAGACCTGAGGGCTCTCCCTATGGAGATGGTTGAATTCCATTGAACCAGGAAAAGGGCACATTTCAGCCACACAGCCATTCTTGGAATTATCTCATGATCGAACTTTGGATTATCCAAGTTTTAGGTGTTCAGGGACCCTCTTCTCAAATTTCTTATGAGCATAAAATGTCTCTGTACACCTGCATGTGGCAAAATCGATATCCTGTGTTTTTTTGTTTTATTTTTGAGACAGAGTTTGTCACCCAGGCTGGAGTACAGTGGCATGATCTCAGCTTGCTGAAACCTTTGCCTCCCGGGTTCAAGCAATTCTCCTGCCTGAGCCTCCTGAGTAGCTGAGTTTACAGGCACCTGCTACCACACCTGGCTGATTTTTGTATTTTCAGTAGAGATGGGGTTTCACCATGTTGGACAGGCTGGTCTCAAACTTCTGGCTTCAAGTGACCCTCCCGCCTCAGCCACCCAAAGTGCTGGGATGGCAGGCCTGAGCCGTTGTGCCCAGCTTGTCTTTATTATACTGCCTGCAGAGTAAATACAGAGCTAGAAATTGGTGGATCTGCGCTGCAGTGCCCCACTGTGAGGTTTGAAGTTCTCTTCTGAAAGCATATGTTATTTTTATTTGCTTTTGTGTCAGTACATTCTGTGACTGAACTTCCCTTAGTTTAATTTCATGTGTTTAAAACTAAAGAGGAATAAACAGATCAGGCTACATCAGCACACATTTTAAAGATGAATTACCATTCAGCAGCCACTGACAGATAAAGCAGGATGTGTTTCATACTGTTGTCTAGTAATTCATGGCTGGTTGATGCAGAAGCCTGAGAACCAGCTCTGCGTTGCTTTTGTCAGCTGGAGATGGAGTGCAGTCACACACTTGTTCATAGGTACTGACACTTGACACTGCTGTCACATCAGCAGGGTGTGTAGATGTCAAAAATCCCACCTCGTAGGTGCTTGAAATGTTGTTATATGAGAACATGTCATTATTATTGTTATTTTGAAATGGAGTCTCACTCTGTCATCCAGGCTGGAGTGCAGTGTGTGATCTCGGCTCACTGCAACCTCTGCCTCCTGGGTTCGAGCAATTCTCCTGCCGCAGCCTCCTGAGTAGCTGGAACTACAGGTGTACACCACCACACCTGGCTATTTTTTTTTTGCATTTTTAGTAGAGATGGGGTTTCATTATGTTAGCAAGGCTGGTATCGAACTCCTGACCTCAGGTGATCTGCCCACCTCAGCCTCCCAAAGTGGTGGGATTACAGGCGTGAGCCACCATGCCTGGCCCTATTATTTATGCAAGTAAATTTGAAAAGTTTTGGCAAAAACTTTTGAAAAAACTATATCAAAAGTAGAAATAGATAAGTTTAACAGTCCTATAACCTTTTATAGAAATGCAACAAATCTTCTCATAGAATAATATCTACCCAGCGCTCTAAACTGTACCAGATATTCTGGAAAGAAATTATTCCATGTTCATAGGTGTTCCTCTATAGTATTGAAAAAGGACGTTAGTCCTCTATCTCATTTTATTTAGATAAATATCATTAATACCAAGCTCTGACAGGCTGAATATGAGGAATTAAAATTGGCCAATCTCTTTTTTTTTTTTTTTTTTTTGAGGCGGGGTTTCGCTCTTGTTACCCAGGCTGGAGTGCAATGGTGCGATCTCGGCTCACTGCAACCTCCGCCTCCTGGGTTCAGGCAATTCTCCTGCCTCAGCCTCCTGAGTAGCTGGGATTACAGGCACGCGCCACCATGCCCAGCTAATTTTTTGTATTTTTAGTAGAGACGGGTTTTCACCATGTTGACCAGGATGGTCTCGATCTCTTGACCTCGTGATCCACCCGCCTCGGCCTCCCAAAGTGCTGGGATTATAGGCGTGAGCCACCGCGCCCGGCCAAAATTGGCCAATCTCTTATCAATATCAAGGTTCATATCTTAAACTAAAATATTGGCACCCTGAATCCACCAATTTATCAAGAGGATAACACACAATGATAAAAGTCATAGTCCAGGAATGCAAGGCTGGTTTAACATGATAAACATTAGAAAATCAGTACAAAATATGACATTAACAGATTGAAAGAAAAACAGATGTGACTACCTCAATATGGAGTCTAAAAGCATTTGATAAAATACAACATCATAAATATGCAAAAACTATTTGGAAAAATTTAGTATCAATTCATGTCATACAATTCTTAACAAACTCTAAATAAAGACATTTTTCCTTAATTTAACAAGTGATACTGTAAAGAAAATAAGCTAACATTACACAAACGTGAAACCTTGAAAGTGTCGCCCTTGAGGTTGGAAACAGGGCAAGGATGCCATCCATCACCACTTCTTCCAACATTGTACAGTACAGAGAGGAGAAAAAGGAAGTACAAGGTGTGAAACTTGGAAAGTAAAACATGCGCCTCATAGGTGATACGGTTATTAATTTAGAAAGTCCAAAGAAACCTAATTATTAGTAAGAGATTTAGGAATGGTTACCACATAAAAAATCAGTATCCAGAAAACACTTCTACATCTATGTACCAGAAACAAGCAGATGGAAAATCACGTTTTCAGAGATTTCCATTACCATCCAAAGTCTTGTAGTTGCCAGCCTAATAAAAGGTCTTTAGATGGTTTGTGGGGAAAAATTATTAAACATTGCTGAGAGAGGGTAAAAAGCTGTGGAAGACGTGGAAGTGTACATCCAGTAACCGCAGTTCTGCTGGGTGGGCGAATACTGACGAGTGCATAGCAAAGGCCAAGCAGAGCCAGGCTACCCTTGAAGCATGCAGTGTGAGGGCCTTTGCTCTACCAGACAGGAGGCTGTCCTCTAAAGCGGAGGCGATTCAGACACCTGGGCCCAAAGGCAGGAGGAGATGAACAGACCAGAATAATTGAATACTGAGCTCAAAACTCTTTGATGGAACCAGATTTCTCCTCCCTTTTTTTATTTTTCACCCTGGTGCAAGGGGGAGGTGTAGAGGAAGGGTGACCTTTTCACAAATGGTGCTAAGACGATTGTTTGCAAAAATAAAAATACTGAGTGTCTACTTCCCCAGGCAAGAAATAAATCAACTCAATGTGTGGGTAGAACAGCTCTTACCAGATGATATAGATTGGTCAGTGACTTCTGGGTAATGGGAGAGGTCCTGAGCAGGACATGAATGCACCAGCCACACAGGATGAATGATGCATTTGCCTGAAATAAAACTGATCACTTCGTCAGAAGACCCTCATGCAGAAGTGAAAGGGCAAGGCATGGAGATGGAGAAGGTGTCTGTAACATCCATAGCATTTAATTATATGAAGTTCCTAAAACTGAATATGTAAAAGACAGTGCTATTGAACACTGGGGTTGGGTGTGGTGGCTCATGCCTGTAACCCAAGTGCTTTGGGAGGCCAAGGCAGGAGGATTGCTTGAGCCCTGGAATTTGAGACTAGTCTGGGCAACATAGTGAGACCCTGCCTCTAAAAAATAAAAAACGAAAGAGCTAGGCATGGTGGTGCACGCCTGTAGTCCCAGCTCCTCGGGAGGCCGAAGCGGGAGGATGTGTTGAGCCTAAGGATTGAGGCTGCAGTGGGCTGTGATCACGCCAGTGCACACCAGCATGGGCGACAGAGCAAGACCCTGTGTCTAAAAAAAAAAAAAAAAAAAAAAATTGGGCAAAACACTTCAACAGTGACACCACAGAAGAGCAAAGACTCCATCCCAAACCATCAGAAGGCACCAGCTTGACAGTGCTCCCAGCAGGGCCACAGGAAGCCACGGGAGGCTCCACAGAGGCCAGTGCTGACCCTTCTGAGAGTGGCAGGAGTGGGAGCCTCAGACTCTGGGGTGCTGCGGTGAGGACACGCCCTGCATAGTCCCGTGGGGAGACCCGGCACATCCATGAGGGAGCTGTGCAGGCATCAGGACCCCACTTCCTGCCCTGGAGGGTCCGTCATGGCGGCCCCACCTGGGATGACAACCCATGGCCACATGCAGAATGGATGGAGAAACTGTTCCTTGTGCTGGGAGGCGGTGAGGCTTCTCCTGACCACACACCAGGGCAGAGCCTGAGCCTGGGGAGGGTTCCGTCCCTCCTGCCTCTCTTCCATTGCTGCCTTCCTAACCTAGATGGTGGAGGTCACCCTGTGCACCCCTGTCTTCCCCAGAGCCCAAGGCGGTGTTTGCCAAGGAGCAGCCGGCACGCAGGGAGGTGCAGGCCGAGGCGGGGGCCATTGCCACGCTGAGCTGCGAGGTGGCCCAGGCCCAGACGGAGGTGACGTGGTACAAGGACGGGAAGAAGCTGAGCGCCAGCTCGAGAGTGCACGTGGAGGCCGCGGGCTGCACGCGGAGGCTGGTGGTCCAGCAGGCGGACCAGGCGGACGCCGGGGAGTACAGCTGCGAGGCCGGGGGCCAGAGGGTCTCCTTCCGCCTGCACGTGGCAGGTGAGTGCTTTGGGGTACTCAGGAGCCCTTCGGAGGTGGTGGTGGTTCTGGCTGGCAGCCCCAGCAGAGCTCTGTGCACGTTCCTTCCGCCTTCCCATCCTCCCGCTCCCATTTCCATCCTTGAGGCTGGGCCAAGGGAGGGGTGTGCATGGGAGGGACAGGGCTGTTCCTGCAAACCCGGCGCGTGTTCACACTTGGTAATGCTCAGTCGCACCTGTGCAGACCTTCCTTGGTGTCCAAGGAGTGTCGCTGCCCCTGGCGCTGGGGGTTGAGGTGGATCAGGCATCTGTCATGCACAGAGGTGAAAGTGCTGCTGCTGGATGTCTGGTAGCTCCCACGTCTTACCCCATGGCGCGCAGGACTCTCTCCGGGGGAGCTGCCTCAATTTCATATAACCAAGATAATGGGAGTTTTGAGTCACCAAATTGTTGGAATTTTCCTGAAACTAGAATATGGTTTATCATAGTTTTAGAGGAGGGGGACCCTTCCCTTTTCCCATATGTCACAAAATCGACATCCCTGATCTGCTGTGATTGTGTGACTCGTAAGGAGTGGCGCCCTGGCGGAGAAGTGCGTGTACAGCGCCTCTGCGGGCTTAGAATGCTGTTTCCAAGGCAAAGCATGTGTTCCTTTTGCCCTCAGTTGGAGCTTTTGGTGTGAATGTTCTTCTTGTAGCTCGATTTGGAAATGGAAAAGAGTGAGTAGAGTAGGTGACACCACACGTCGTTGAAGGCCAGTTCCCTTCGTAGCAGCCTCCGTGTTGTGTGTATTTATTTTACAGAATTTCCTAATGGTTACTGTGTTTGAGCCTCCATGGGTGCTTCATAGAGAAGACTGAGACCAAACAAATTTATTTCCTTTCATTAAGACAATCTTACTGTCCCGTAACCCTGGCTGTAGAATTTTTTTGGGTAGCAACAGGGTCTTGCTATGTTGCCCAGGCTGGGCTCAAACTCCTGGCCTCAAGCAATCCTCCCGCCTCAGCCTCCCAAACTGCTGGGATTACAGGTGTGAGCCACTGTGCCTGGTCATTGTGAAACCTTTTTGACAGACGGTAACAAGACCTAAAAAAATGGATAGAAACCCATGGAAGGCTCAGGTATGTTCACGCCCAGTCAAAACCCAAGCAGGTGTTTTTCTTTGGGGAGCTGAAGATTGAGAAGCAGATTCTGAAGGGCAACAAGAGTAACATGCTCCTGAAGAGCCGTGTGAGCATCTGTCTACCAGATATCAAGAATCAGTCAGCCGCAGGGATGGAGAGCGCCAGGCACAACACAGGAACGGTTGTCAGAACAAAGGGGCAGAGTCATGAGCGCAGGAGCAGACCCAAATCGAATCAGAGGGGTTTTTATTGTTCTTGTTTTGTGGGTTTTTTATCTTCACACCTGCATAGGCAGTGGAGAAAGGATGACCTAAAAAACCAAAATGGTTCTTTGATTTTTTAACTTTATAAAAATTTAGATTAGTAACTTATTTCACACTGAAAAGTGAGTTCCGGGGGGCTAGAGGCCACACAGTATAACAGGTAAAACCATAAAACCCCTAGATGATAAGAGAGATTGCTGAAAACTCCAGGGAAAGGAACATTTTCTTAAAACTACACGGTGGAACAATGGTATGTTTCACTGCATTTAAACTAAAACTTTATTTTGTCAAGTCATCATTTGAGAGTGAAAAGGCAAGTCAAGGACATGGGTAACGTGTTTGTGAAATACACAATTATCATTTCCTGGCATTTAAAATATATAAAGTGTTCCTAAAAATAAGGAAAAGACAGAGAATGATATTGAAAATGGGACAGAAGCCTGAAGAGCGACACCCTAGAAGGGCTGAGGGGCAGCACCCCAGAAGAGCTGGCGTCATGGTCAGAATGGTGGAAAGGGCCCCACCTTGCATGTCACCAGGCCATGCTTGACAAAGCCCGGGCCTTCCCTAGAGGCCAATGCTGACCCTCCTGACAGTGGCAGGAACGGAAGCCTCAGCACTCTGAGGCCCTGCAGTGAGGATGCACCCTGTACAGTCCTGTGGGGAGACCCCGGCATATCGGTGAGGGGAGCTGTACAGGCGTCAGGACCGCACTCCCCGCCCTGGAGGAGCTCGTGCACGGAGGGTCTGTCACAGCTGCCCCGCCTGGGGTGGCCTATGGCTCCATGCACAGTGGATGGAGAAACCGATTCTTGTGCTGGGGGCGGCGGGGCTTGTCCTGGCCACACAGCAGTGCAGAGCCCGAGGAAGGTTCTGTTCCTCCTACTCCCTCGTCCAGGCCCTGCTACCCTAGGGTGGCCTTCCTGACCTGGGCCGTATCTTTGACCTCGTGTGTCCTTCCGTGTCCATCCCCAGAGCCCAAAGCGGTGTTTGCCAAGGAGCAGCCGGCACGCAGGGAGGTGCAGGCCGAGGCGGGGGCCATTGCCACGCTGAGCTGCGAGGTGGCCCAGGCCCAGACGGAGGTGACATGGTACAAGGACGGGAAGAAGCTGAGCTCCAACTCGAAAGTGCGCGTGGAGGCTGCGGGCTGCACGCGGAGGCTGGTGGTGCAGCAGGCGGGCCAGGCAGACGCCGGGGAGTACAGCTGTGAGGCCGGGGGCCAGAGGGTCTCCTTCGGCCTGCACGTGGCAGGTCAGTGCCTTGGGGACGCTACTCTGACTGCAGTAGAACAGCTGCTGACTGTCCCTCCTCCTCCCATCCTCTCGCCTCCTACCCTCTGCCTGTGGTGGAGCTGGGCTGCTGGGTGGGCAGGGAGTGAATGGAAGGGTCAGGGCCCTCCTCGTCCGTGTTAGGTGCTGTTCCTGTGCGGACGTGCTGGGTCACATTTCCCAGTACCTTCTCCGAATCACCAATGTCCCAGGGTGACTGGGACTCTGGTCCTATCTAACACATGAGATGGAGGTAGGCCAGGCGTCCCTCCCTCGGGGATGTTCCTGTGGTCCCTGCATGGCCTCATCTGGCCCCACATGTGGGCTCTCCCTGTGGAGAGAGATTTGACTTTGTTGAGCCAGGGTGTAGGGAAATTACAGCTACACAGTCTTACTTGGAATTACATCAGCACTGAACATTGGGCTCCCAAAGTTTTCAGTGTTCTGGGACACACTTCTGTCCTCTGTGGTTGCAGAAGCCGGGTCTGAGCTTCACTAAAACCCAGATCCACAGAGTTACTGTGTATATGAGTAAAGTGCAGAGCCACGGAGTTAGTGTGCAGATCAATGGCGTTAGTGAGTAAACAAGTGACGTGCAAATCAACGACATGTGTAAATGGGTGGAGCGCAGACCCACGGCATTAGCGTGTAAACGGGTGGGGCGCAGACCCACGGCGTTAGCGTGTAAACGGGTGGGGCGCAGACCCACGGCGTTAGCGTGTAAACGGGTGGGGCGCAGACCCACGGTGTTAGCGTGTAAACGGGTGAAGCGCAGCACATTGGCAGGCCCGTGCCTGAGACGCTGGACATTAGAGTTACATTTCCCAAAGCCATTCTTGCTTTCTTTTTGTGTTCCGTTAGAATGTTCTGTGTCCAAATACCCGTTGGAATTTGGATGGATTTAAAGTGCTAGGAGTGAGAAGCTTTGGCGCAGTCACACGCAGGCAGGATTAAGTTACGGTGGTGGCCGCTGACTGGGGAAGCCGTATCACGTCATCCTGTTTCCCTGATGCGTCCTGTGTCTGTCCTCTCCACTGACTCACGGAAGTCTGAGGACAACCTTCCTGGTGTTTGTTAGGAGAGCCTAGCTTCAAACTCCAACCCGAGCCCTGAGTGCCACCATGTAACAGTTGGTGTTATATGTGTCTATGATGGCTTACAGATGTGTGCAGATACCAAAAAAATCACTGCAAGTCAATTTCAAAAGTGTTAACAAATTATCTAATTTCTAGAAAACCAAAACCAGTCAAGGAACAGATAACCTATGTGCAGTCACCTACTGTTACTGAAGTTACCTGCAGTTACCACAACCTAGCAAAAACCAGAACCGGTAGCAAAAAGTCTCTAGCAAACAATACCTGAACCAAGTGGTCCTGCGGAGAAATTCTTCCAAACATGCTGGCCGGAAATCTTCCACGTTCATGGAAATTCTTCTGGAGAACAGAAAAGGGAAGATACATCCTCTAACGCATTATGTGCAGATAGATAGCTTACTGCCACAACTAAAATCTGGCCAGAAAGCAGGAAGATTGCGTATCATAGGCCAAAGAATCATGGAGATTGTGGCCAATTTTTTAAACAAAATATTAGTAAACTGAATTCAGCAATACATGCAGACAATTGTACATGATGATAAAATTCATAGTGTAGGAATGAGGGCTGATTTCATGTTAAAAACATTAGATAACCGTGATATGTGATTGAAATTAAAAAAACAATGCCATGATCTTAAACATAGAATAAAGTACCGCTTTGATGAAATTGAATCTTATATATTCAGAAGAAGTATCTGGCAAAATTTAGCATCCATCATGCCGTAAAATTCTTAACAAAGTATAAACAAAAGGGTATTTTCCCCTTAATTTGACACAGGGTGTGACTCTGTAAGCTTTGCCTCTGAGCCAGGGAACAGCATGAGAAGCCAGCAGCCGGCACTTCCACCCAGCACGGGGCAGCGAAGTCAGGAGGAAAGCAGCATGAGAAGGGTGAATCGGGCTCACGCCTGCAATCCTAGCACTTTGGGTGGCCGAGGCGGGTGGATCACGAGGTCAAGAGATGGAGATCGTCATGGCCAACATGGTGAAACCCTGTCTCTACTAAAACTATAAAAATTAGCTGGGCATGGTGGCCCACGCCTGCAATCCCAGCTACTCAGGAAGCTGAGGCAGGAGAATTGCTTGAACCCGGGAGGCGGAGGTTGCAGTGAGCCGAGATTGCACCGCTGCACTCCAGCCTGGCGCCTGGCGACGGAGTGAGACTCTGTCGCAAAAAAACAAGGGAACGAAAGAAAAAGGTGAATCAGCAGAAGATTTGCTTTACCCAGAGGATAAATTATTAGAGAGTCGAGAAAGATCAGCCCTTCCAAGATCCGTGTGAAGAAACGTCTACATGTAGACGAGCAGCAAGCAGTTGGAAAATGAAGACGTGAAAGACTGACAGGAGTTTCACAGCCATCGCGTTTATGATCCCGGGCTGGTAAAAGGTGTCCAGAGGCTCACGGGGGAAGCTATGAAACACTTTTGAGAGACATCAAGGTCTAAAGTGGACAGAAGGCATGGAGGAATGAAAGGTGTTGTCTCAGCAGCCAAACAGACGTGGTTTTGGGGGATGTGAGGTTGAAAACGGACAAGTGGATTTAGTGGCTGTGCACAAGCTTGGGGAAGAGCCAGCGTGCAGGCACCCCAGTCCCCGCCCTGGAGGAGCTCGTGCACGGAGGGTCTGTCACAGCTGCCCCGCCTGGGGTGGCCCATGCGAGTGCACAGTGGATGGAGAAACCGATTCTTGTGCTGGGGGTGGCGGGGCTTGTCCTGGCCACACAGCAGTGCAGAGCCCAAGGAAGGTTCTGTTCCTCCTACTCCCTCGTCCAGGCCCTGCTACCCTAGGGTGGCCTTCCTGACCTGGGCCGTATCTTTGACCTCGTGTGTCCTTCCGTGTCCATCCCCAGAGCCCAAAGCAGTGTTTGCCAAGGAGCAGCCGGCACGCAGGGAGGTGCAGGCCGAGGCGGGGGCCATTGCCACACTGAGCTGCGAGGTGGCCCAGGCCCAGACAGAGGTGACATGGTACAAGGACGGGAAGAAGCTGAGCTCCAACTCGAAAGTGCGCGTGGAGGCCGCGGGCTGCACGCGGAGGCTGGTGGTGCAGCAGGCGGGCCAGGCGGACGCCGGGGAGTACAGCTGCGAGGCTGGGGGCCAGAGGGTCTCCTTCGGCCTGCACGTGGCAGGTCAGTGCTTTGGGATGGCTAGTCCACCTCACCTGGAGCTGATGGCCACACTGCATGGCCCCTGAGATCCTGGGTGGTGGCTGATGGTGCTCAGGACTGCACTGGGCCATCCTTGAAGAGCAGTGGGCATCAGGAGTGCCAGGTGGCATTAGGGCAGCCCTGATGGGGGGGGAGGCTGGTCCAGGGATACCAGGGTCCCCTCTCATGCCAACTCAACTCTGCCCAGAGCCGGAGCCCCTCATTTCAGAGAGACCCGGCCGCAGGGAGCCTCTGGTGGTCAAGGAGCATGAGGACATTGTGCTGACTGCCACGCTGGCCACACCCTCTGTGGCTGCGGTGACTTGGCTCAAGGATGGCGTGGAGATTCGCCGCAGCAAGCGGCATGAGACAGCCAGCCACGGGAACAGCCACACCCTGACTGTGCGTGGCGCCCAGGTGCTGGACAGCGCAGTCTACAGTTGCCGCGTGGGCACAGAGGGGCAGGACTTTCCCGTGCAGGTGGAAGGTGAGCCAGGCACGGGGCGGGGACGCCTCCAGACCCCTCTGTCCCAGAGCTGGGCAGGGGCCAAGGTGGGTCTGTGCAGAGCCCGGCTGATGTCCCCTTCCTGTCCACAGAGGTGGCTGCCAGGTTCTGCCGGCCGCTGGAGCCCGTGTCTGGTGAGCTGGGCGGTGCGGTGACGCTGGCCTGCGAGCTGAGCCCGGCGTGTGCAGAGGTGGTGTGGCGCTGCGGTAGCACGAAGCTTCGGGCGGGCAAGCGCTTCCAGATGGCGGCCGAGGGGCCCGTGCGCTCGCTCACTGTGTTGGGGCTGCGTGCCGAGGACGCCGGGGAGTACGTGTGCGAGAGCCGTGACGACCGCACCAGTGCACAGCTCACTGTCAGCGGTACGTGAGGGGCCGGGTGTCCCTATCCAGGGTGGCTTCCTGGAGGAGGCGGCCTTTGACACTCCTGCAGCGTAGGGGCTGTGCTGGTCCTGTGCGCCTGCCTGTTAAGCAGCCATCCTGTCCGCAGTGCCCCGAGTGGCGAAGTTTACGTCTGGGCTGAGCGCCGTGGTCGCGGAGGAGGGCCGCGAGGCCACCTTCCAGTGTGTGGTGTCCCCCAGTGACGTGGCAGTCGTGTGGTTTCGGGACGGTGCGCTGCTGCAGCCCAGCGAGAAGTTTGCCATATCCCAGAGTGGTGCCAGCCACAGCCTGACCATCTCGAGCCTGCTGCTGGAGGACGCAGGCCAGATCACCGCGGAGGCTGAAGGTGCCTCATCCTCAGCTGCCCTGAGGGTCCGAGGTGAGCAGAGGGGGTGGCAGGACCTGCCTGGCTGGCTAGGGCTCCTTGAATAGGCACCTCCCCCATGGACTGGTCCTGCATGGGCACCTGGCACTGAGGTCCTGAGTCCGGCTGGTCTGGCTGACCCCAGGGGCCACGGGATGTGCGGGCTGCAGAGAGGAGACTCGGATAGGTGGGATGGGCCGAGTGCCTCCTCTGGGTGTAGAGAAGATGCAACCCTGCCGGTGCACCTGGTGGGGAACGGTGGAGGTGGAGGCAATCCAGGAAGGCTTTCTGGAGGAGGTGGGTCCATGCTTAGCCTGATGGATGGCAGGGGAGAGAGTGGGGTTAGCAGCAGTGCAGGCAGTGACATGAGCTTCCCATGTGGCTGAAGCCAGCAGCCAGAACTTGCCCTGAAGGGCAGTGGGAGTCATGGCAGGTTCTGGGGCAAAGGAGTGATACAGCAGGTTCACCTTTGTGGTGTTCACGGGCGGCCTGAGGCAGAGAGGCCCACCAGCACTTCCTTAACCCGCGCAGGAGTCCCGGGGCTTTGCTAACACGTCGCACCTGGTGGGGGCCATGCCTAGGAGTTCGAGGCCCCTGGCCTAGCGTCTTGTTCGGAGCAGGGGGCTGGAGGTGGGAGCAGGGCTTAGGGAAGCTTCTCTGTTTCCTCACCTGGTCTGCTCCCCAGTGTGGCCAGGGCCGCGCCCAGCTTGGAGAGGGACCTGGGTGGGGTGGGCAGCTCAGCCTGAGCCCGGCTCGGGACAGGCCCTCTGCACCTTGGCTTGCCCGTGCACGAGGGCCAGGGCCGCCATGACCTCCCTTCTCCCGCGACTCCAGAGGCACCCGTGCTGTTCAGGAAGAAGCTGGAGCCGCAGACGGTGGAGGAGCGGAGCTCAGTGACCCTGGAGGTGGAGCTGACGCGGCCCTGGCCCGAGCTGAGGTGGACGCGGAACGCCGTGGCCCTGGTGCCGGGAAAGAACGTGGAGATCCACGCCGAGGGCGCCCGCCACCGCCTGGTTCTGCACAACGTAGGTTTTGCTGACCGTGGCTTCTTTGGCTGCGAGACCCCCGACGACAAGACGCAGGCCAAACTCACCGTGGAGAGTGAGCCGCAGGCGGGAGTGGTGGGGGGGAGGCGGGGGGAGAGAGGGGAGGAGGGAGGAGGGGCACTGAGGAGAGGAGGGAGGAGGGAG
>NW_022436989.1:1614700-1629365 GCF_009761245.1 Sapajus apella
GGAGGAGGGAGGAGGGGCACTGAGGAGAGGAGGGAGGAGGGAGGGGAAAGGAGGGGAGGAGGGAAGGGAGGATGAGGAGGGGCACTGAGAGGAGGAGGGAGGGGGAGGAAGGAGGAAGGAGGGATACTGAAGGGAGGAGGGAAGAGTGGGGACACTGAGGGGAAGAGGGAGGAGCAAGGCTGGGCACTGAGGGCAGAAGGGAGAAGGGAGGAGGGGCACTGAGGGTGGGGGCAGGCCCTGTGGGCAGGTCCTAAGGGTGGGGGAGGGGTAGGCCTCCTGCAGGAGGGGCGAGCCCTGGGGGTGGGCATGGGGCAGCTGCCAGCGCCCTCCCTGAACTCCTGGGGAAGCCGACTGTGCCCAAGGTTCTGAGGTGAGGGTCCCAGAGCAGTGGCTGACCCACGCCCCATATGTGCCCCGCAGTGCGTCAGGTACGGCTGGTCCGGGGCCTGCAGGCAGTGGAAGCGCAGGAGCAGGGCACAGCTACCATGGAGGTGCAGCTGTCGCACGCGGACGTGGAGGGCAGCTGGACTCGGGACGGTCTGCGGCTCCAGCCGGGGCCCACGTGCCACCTGGCTGTGCGGGGTCCCACGCACACACTCACGCTGTCTGGGCTGCGGCCTGAGGACAGTGGCCTGGTGGTCTTCAAGGCAGAAGGCGTGCACACGTCGGCACAGCTCGTGGTCACCGGTGCGTGGGGGAGCCGGCGGGACACAGCGCAGAGCACACCCGCCTGTCCCAAGGGGGCCCTGGGGAGGCCGGTGGGGACTGTGAGGACCTGGGTGAGCCAGCCCCATATAATTCCGTCAAGCTCGTGCACTGCCCCATACTTGTCCCCGTCCCCGTCCCCGTCCCCGTCCCCACCCTGAAGCCTCCTCTGAGCCCTTTTTCTCCTATCACCTCCCACTTCCGCCTCCCCAGAGCTGCCCGTGAGCTTCAGCCGCCCACTGCAGGACGTGGTAACCACCGAGAAGGAGAAGGTTACCCTGGAGTGCGAGCTGTCTCGTCCTACTGTGGATGTGCGCTGGCTGAAGGTGCCTCTCCGCCCCCCGCCGCCCAACTCCGTTGCCTCCTCCCCTCCCCTCACTTGGGTGGGCCCGAGTGGAACCCCAGGACGGAGCCACCTGAGCGCCTGACTGGGCCTCTGTGCTCCTCAGGACGGTGTGGAGCTGCGGGCTGGCAAGACAGTGGGCATCGCGGCCCAGGGCGCCTGCAGGAGCCTCACTATTTACCGGTGCGAGTTCACAGATCAGGGCGTGTATGTGTGTGATGCCCATGACGCCCAGAGCTCCGCCTCTGTGAAGGTGCAAGGTGAGGGCTGCATGGGGCACGTGGGGCGTGGCAGGTGTAGGCACCTCCTCCTGTCCTCCATGGTCCCCAGCCAGGGGCTTGGCCGCTCTGCTTCCATCCTCACGACCCTCAGCGTGCTGGGGCACTGGGTGGGGCGCACCGGGTGGGGGCTGCTGGGAGTGGCTCTGTGCGTCCGGGGCTGGCTGGCAGGGCCTCCCTTTCCACCCCAGGCCGCAGCATCCAGATCGTGAGGCCCCTGGAGGACGTGGAAGTGATGGAGAAGGACGGGGTCACCTTCTCCTGCGAGGTCTCCCACGACGACGTGCCTGGCCAGTGGTTCCGGGAGGGCAGCAAACTTCGTCCCAGCGAGAACGTGCGCATCCGCCAGGAAGGTGTGAGGGCAGGCGGCTGCGGTGGGCATGGCCCGGCCCGGGTCCTCCTCTGCCCTACCCATGCTGAGCATCCCTTGTCCCTAGGAAGGACATACACGCTCATCTACCGGAGGGTCCTGGCAGAAGATGCAGGAGAGATCAAATTTGTAGCCGAAAATGCAGAATCGCAAGCCCAGCTCCGAGTGAAGGGTGAGGTGGGGGCTGAGGGGAGGGAGGGCGGGGCCTGGATGGTGTGTGTGTGTGGCCAGCTGGCTCAGCTCAGGCCCGGATGCCCCAGGCTGGCTCTCAGGACCGGGACAGCAAGGACTCACGAGGAGGGAAGGGGCTGTCGCCTCCCTGGCAGGAAAATAAGGACTGGAGAAGCAGCCATGAGGGGATTTTTGCTTAAAACCAGGGTCCTGGTGAATTCTCCCTCAGGCTGCAGCGAGTGCTGGAGAGACCCGGCTTGAGGCCCTACCAGGGCGAGGGGTGGTGGGGGCTCCACCTGCTGGCCCTGAGGAGGAGGATGGCTGGGGGGAGTGGTGCTGGGGTGGCAGGGAGGGGGCTCTGTAGATGGGAGGGGTGGGGACGGGGGGGTGGGGCAAGCCAGAGGTTTGTGGGGAGGGACGTGATTCCTGGGGCTGGACTAGGGTATGCAGTTCTGGTGCCGAAATGGGGGCTTGGGGAGAGGACTGGAGTGGGTGGGCTACATGGGCAGGGCCTGCCCTGCTCTGGGCGGGACCTGGGCGGTGGAAATGGGAATGTGGACTACGCTGTGGGAAGGGGGGCAGTCACGGAGGCAGACACACTACTCTTGCTGTTGGTCATCTCTGTGTAGTAGGTCCTAGCACAGCTCCTGGGGCACACTCAGCCTGGCCACCCTGACCCCTGGTGGGCAGACATGGCTGTTGGGAGCTAGTCGGGTCCAGGCCCTTGGCTGTCCAGGACTCCCAGTGCCTTGTCAGAGCCTGGGCCTGGGAGCCCTGAGCACCGTCTCTGACCCAGCCCCATCACCACCACACTCACAGAGCTGCCAGTGACCCTCGTGCGCCCGCTGCGGGACAAGATCGCCATGGAGAAGCACCGTGGCGTGCTGGAGTGTCAGGTGTCCCGGGCCAGTGCCCAGGTGCGGTGGTTCAAGGGCGGTCGGGAGCTGCAGCCCGGGCCCAGGTACGAGCTGGTCAGTGATGGCCTCTACCGCAAGCTGGTGATCAGTGACGTCCAGCCGGAGGACGAGGACACGTACACCTGCGACGCTGGTGATGTGCAGACCAGCGCACAGCTCTTTGTGGAAGGTGCGGGCAGGAGGGCAGCTTTTGTGTGTGGGGGTGTCTCTTGGGGTCCTGGTTTGCCCTGTGCTCCTGCAGACGCTGGGTCCAGGCAACTCAGCAGGATGCCAGCATGCACGTGGCGGGCAGGGGCTTGTTCCCAGGAAGGAACCTGCCGAAGGGGCAGCCTGTCCTTTCCGCGGGACCTGCCAGCACCGGCTTCTCCCCACAGAGCAGTCCATCACCATTGTGCGGGGTCTGCAGGACGTGACGGTGATGGAGCCCGCCCCTGCCTGGTTTGAGTGTGAGACCTCCATTCCCTCAGTGCGGCCACCTAAGTGGCTCCTGGGGAAGACGGTGCTGCAGGACGGGGGAAATGTGGGCCTGGAGCAGGAGGGCACGGTGCACCGGCTAATGCTGCGGCGGACCTGCTCCACCATGACCGGGCCCGTGCACTTCACCATCGGCAAGTCCCGCTCCTCTGCCCGCCTGGTGGTCTCAGGTGAGACACGGGGCAGAGCCACAAGAGGACAAGGTTCAGGGCTGCTGGGAGGCCTGGATGGGGCTGTGGGTGGGCACAGGGCAGTGCCGTGGAGATGAATCAGGGCAGTGAGTGGGCACAGTTCAGGGTCATGAAAGGATGTTGTTCAGGGCAGGGGGAGGACACAGGCCAGGGCCACAGGGGACACGGCTCAGGGCCGGGGGAGGACACAGACCAGGGCCATGGGGGACACGGCTCAGGGCCGGGGGAGGACACAGACCAGGGCCATGGGGGACACAGCTCAGGGCCGGGGGAGGACACAGACCAGGGCCACGGGGGACACGGCTCAGGGCCAGGGGAAGATAGTTCACCGAACGGTGGACGCAGCTGTTGGAAACAGATGCTTGGTGCCGAAAAGAAAAATCAGCTCTGAGACAAAAGGATCTTTCAGAAACGCTGTTTTTATTTTCTGGGCTGCAGGAAGGGTACCCTCACTAGCCATCGTGCCATGAAAGTACAGTGAACAAAGGAAAACACACACATTTATCCCTTACGCATTTGGGGTTGTCCTTACTGCTGTGTCTGATCTCCGTTGGCTGGAGCCAGACCTCACCATCTAAACTAAAACCTGATTGGCTAACAACTTAAAACTTTCTAAACAGGTGAAAGCAACGGAGAGCTGGGACCTGCCTGTGAGCACGTCCAGCACAGATGTCTTAGTTTAAGTACAAGGACACAGAATGTACTATGTGTCTGTAAGCATGGCACGTCTAACAGCTACATAAGATAGGGCTTAACAGAGTTACTAGCACACTTATGATTTAACAAGAAAGAAAACTTTTAAAAGGAACTTTTCTACTTCCCACAGTGGCTCAGGGCCAGGGGAGGACTTGGTTCAGGGCCATAGGCAAGTAGGGCAGGGTTGGCAGGCAGGGCAGGGTGATTGGTTCCTGTGGCCCTGTGGCCCAGCCTGTTCCCACTCCCTGCAGACATTCCTGTCATCCTCGCACGGCCGTTGGAGCCCAAGACGGGCCGTGAGCTGCAGTCCGTGGTCCTGTCCTGCGACTTCCGGCCGCCCCCCAAGGCTGTGCAGTGGTACAAGGGTGACACGCCCCTGTCTCCCTCTGAGAAGTTCAAGATGAGCCTGGAGGGTCAGATGGCCGAGCTGCGCATCCTCCGGCTGGTGCCTGCTGATGCTGGTGTCTACCGGTGCCAGGCGGGCAGTGCCCACAGCAGCGCTGAGGTCACCGTGGAAGGTGGGCATGAGGGGCACAGGGCCACCGAGAGGGTCTGGGGAGGGGTCTCCTGGTGATGTGGGCGCTGAGGCCCGCTGTGTCCTTGCAGCACGGGAGGTGGCAGTGACGGAGCCGCTGCAGGACGTGGAGGCCACGGAGCAGGGCCAGGCCAGCTTCTCCTGTGAGCTGTCCCACGAGGACGAGGAGGTCGAGTGGTCGCTCAACGGGACACCCCTGTACAACGACAGCTTCCACGAGATCTCCCACGAGGGCCGGCACCACAGCCTGGTGCTGAAGAGCGTCAGGAGGGCCGACGCGGGCACGGTGCGCGCCTCCTCCCGCAAGGTGTCCACCTCCGCCCGCCTGGAGGTCCGAGGTGAGCCATCCCGCGAGCCTGCGGGGGCCCCCACTAGGGATGGGACAGCGCTGTGCTCCCCTCACCCTCCCACCCCTCCTGCAGCAAAGCCGGTCGTGTTCCTGAAGGCTCTGGACGACCTGTCCGCTGAGGAGCGCGGCACCCTGGCCCTGGAGTGTGAGGTCTCTGACCCCGAGGCTCCTGTGGTGTGGCGCAAAGACGGCGTGCAGCTGGGCCCCGGCGACAAGTATGACTTCCTGCACACGGCGGGCACGCGGGGGCTCGTGGTGCACGACCTGAGCCCTGAGGACGCCGGCCTGTACACCTGCCACGTGGGCACCGAGGAGACCCGGGCCCGGGTCAGCGTGCACGGTGTGTGGCTGCGGGCACAGGGGAGCTCCGGGAAGGGGGGCACGCTGGGCTTGGGGGTGGGGCCGGCCACCTCCTGGGCGGCCCACATCGTTCTCCGAGATTGAGGGGCTGCTCTGCTGAGCTGGAGAGGCCAGGGGGACCTCCTAGGGGAACCATGGCTTGACGTGGTCCTGTGAGGCCCGGGTGCAGGCAGGTGGCCCTGGGGGTGATGGGTCCCAGAGCCAGGGTTGGAGGCTGTGCTCTCCCTGCCCAGTGTGCTCCAAGGGGCACAGCCAAGGATATTGCCCTGAACCAGGGGCTGTGTCTGCGCAGAAGCCACCAGGCCAGTGTGGGGGCACCAATGGGGATGACCAGGCAGAAGCCGAGATGCCAGGCAGGGGCCAGGAGTAGGCTGCATCTCTGTCCTTCACGGGGCCCCAGCAAGGCCCCAGAGCCACGGGGCTGGCAGGGTGGAGCTATCCCCAAACCCAGTCTTGCAGCCTTGTGGGCGCATGTGCCCTGGAGCCTGCCTGCTTCTCAGGGACAGGTCCCCCAACTGCAGGGTAGCTGCCTGGCCCCGTGTGTGCCCACTGTCCTGGCTCCATGACTGGGAATCCCCATCCCAGTCCCAGTGGCATCCTGGTGTGGGTGACAGGCGGCATAACAGGCCTGGTGACTGGTCCCCGACAGTCTTGTAACGAGATGGGGACGGGGCAGGAGGCTGGTGAGTTTGTCCTGGAGCTGGGCCCAGCGCCTCCTTTCCTCCCTGTGGCCACCGTGGGTCCCCCCTCTCCCTGCCACCCCTATTAGAGCTCAGAGCTGTGGTTATGCAGATGCCAGGGTGCAGCCAGCTCCTGCAGAGGGGCGTCTTCTCATTGGCTGAGGCAGTATCTCCCTCTCCCCCTCGGGGCCTGGCCTCTCCCAGGGTCTGGTTCCTCTAAAGGACCAGGGGGATCCGGCTCCTCCTGGGGTCTGGTCTCTGCAAGCTCTGATGTCTCCCAGGGTCTGGCCCAGGGCAGTGCCATCCCCTTGGCTGGCCTGACAGTCTCCCATGGCCGCAGACCTGCATGTGGGCATCACCAAGAGGCTGAAGACAGCGGAGGTGCTGGAGGGGCAGAGCTGCAGCTTCGAGTGCGTCCTGTCTCATGAGAGCGCCAGCGACCCGGCCACATGGACAGTCAGCGGGAAGACGGTGGGCAGCTGCAGCCGCTTTGAGGCCACACGGCAGGGCCGAAAATACATGCTGGTGGTCCGGGAGGCTGCGCTGAGCGACGCTGGGGAGGTGGTCTTCTCTGCGCGGGGCCTCACCTCCAAGGCCTCACTCATCGTCAAAGGTGGGCGGGGCCTGCTAGATGGGGGCTTGTCACCCGGGCTGGGGGGTGGGGAGCCTGGGCCTGTCCCCAGGGGTCCAGGAGCTGGGCTCCCCAGCTGCAGAAGCTGCTGGGGGTGCTTTTGGGGCCTGCCTCCCCCCCGCTGTGGCTCAACTCCCCTTCTGGAAGCCTCGGGGCCTGAGGCACCTGCTGGGTACTAGGGGAAGGGGCCACACTCTGAGCTCTGATGAGGGCCTGGATTCTGGTCCAATCCGTGGTCCGAGTGCCCTGAGCGCTTGGTAGCTCCTCAGAGCTGGGGCTCATGGGGCCAGTCTGGCAGCACCGGTCTGAGGCCCCAGCCTCGGGCTCCGCTGATGTCACTGCCAGCGCCTGAGTTGGCACCCCTGATGTGCACGGTTGGTGCAGCTCAGCAGGCGGGGCTCACTCCTGGGACGCCAACCATGGCCACACCGAGTCATTGGCCTGAAAGATGCCAATGGATAAAATTCTGTGGTTGTTGATCTTCCTGCCTCCCGGTCCCACGCTGGTGACAGTGGGCACACTGGCATTCCAGGACTCTGAGGCTCCCGAGGGTGGAGGTGCCCAGAGTTTGAGGGTTGCAGGTTCTGTCGTCTTAGTCATCAGAGAGCGAGTGTTCCCAAACGCTCGTCCTTGTCCCAGTCCTGGTCTTGGCGGAGGAGGAAGGTTTTGGCTGGGTCCGTGCCTGGGGCTGTGGCTGGCACCATGGCCCTGGCTGGGCCTCAAGGGCAGCTGTCCCTGCTCCCTTCAGAGAGGCCAGTGGTCATCACGAAGCCCCTGGAAGACCAGCGGGTGGCACCAGGGGAGGACGTGGAGCTGCGCTGTGAGCTGTCGCGGGCGGGCACCCCTGTGCGCTGGCTGAAGGATGGGAAGGCCGTCCGCAAAAGCCAGAAGTATGACGTGTTCTGCAAGGACACGGTGGCCACGCTGGTTGTCCGTGGAGCCTCACTCAAGGATGTGGGCGAGTACACGTGTGAGGTGGAGGCTTCCAAGAGCACAGCCAGACTCCGCGTGGAAGGTAAACGCCACAGGAGCCCCATGCCTGGCCCTGGAGCGTCCTCACTCCCCTGGCGGGGCAGGGGGCCACCCCTGGAGCCCGAGCTCCTCTGTCCCAGCTGGAAGGGCTCGCCCAGGTCCCAGTGCTTCCGCAGCCAGGCCTGGACGATAACGGGGCCAGCACGGGCCTCACGCCCCACTTATTCTGTTTCCATCTCCCTGCCCAGAAAAAGCAAACCGCTTCACAGAGGAGCTGGCTGACCTGCAGGTGGAGGAGACGGGCACAGCTGTATTCATGTGCAAGACGGAGTGCCCCGCAGCCACCGTGACCTGGCGCAAGGGCCCCTTGGAGCTTCAGGCCTCAGGGAAGCACCAGCTCAGCCAGGAGGGCCTGACCCTGCGGCTAACCATCAGCGCCCTGGAGAAGGCAGACAGCGACACCTACACCTGCGACATCAGCCAGGCCCGGACCCAGGCCCGGCTCCTGGTGCAAGGTGAGGCGACCACGTGCGCGGCCCAGGCTTTGATGGCACTGGAGACTTGGTGGTGGACAGGCCTAGCTTCGGTTTCCTATCACGAGGGTAGTGGGGTGCTCCCTGGGTGGCCACTGAGGCTCCAGTGTGGCTGTGAACGAGCTGCCAGCCGTCACTTCCGCGTGTGTTTATTCGGTCACTGTGTGTTTCTCCCACGTGCGTGGGTGCCTGGCCCCATGCGTGAGCTCTGCGTGTATCTGCACATGCAGCCTGTCACCCTTGTCCCAGAGGGACAGCCTGACTCAGCCATGCCTGGCAGCCTCAGGTGCCCCCAGGGAAGAACTGACGGTCATTAGGGTTGTCACCCAGAGTTACTCTGACATTTTGGTCTTTCTCTTGTTGCTTATAACAGAATACCTGAAACTGGGTCATTTGTAAAGGAAAGTAATTTACTTCTTACAGCTCTGGAGACTGGGAAGTCCAAGGTCAAGGGCCACATCTGGTGAGGGTCCTTGCTTCAGGGACTCTCTGCAGAGTCCCCAGGAGGTGGCACACGGCATTCCATGGGGAGGGGGCTGAGGGTGCCAGCTCGGGCCTCTCTCTATCTTCCTGTGAAGCCACCACTCCCATGACAGCGCTTTAACCTATTAAGCCATTGATCCGTGAACGGACTAATCCATTCCTGAGGGCAGAGCCCGCTCACCCAATCCCTTCCTAAAAGCCCCACCTCTTTATGTTGCCACATTGGGATTAAGTTTCCTGGAGCAGGTGGCTTTTTGATCTTACTGTTTGCCTCTATGGTTGAGTGGCAGGCAGAGTGAGAACTGTCCTTTCCACGCTATAGATCAGAAAACTGAAGTTTCAGTGGGTCCATGGCCAGGGCCAGGTCGTGGGGCCCATTGGCGTCAGGGCAGGAGAGTCCCCGCCCCTCACCACAGCCTCCACTTGGTTCTGCAGTCCTGGGCTGGTGTCCAGACCTGAGTTTGCAGGAGGTCCCTGCTGGGGTCTGACCACAGAGCGTTCACAGTGTCCTGTGTATGAAAGGCCCCAGGCTTGATCATCAGAACTAACACAAACCAGGAATCATCACTGATTTTTCTGCAATGGATTTGGTGACCCTGGTGAAAGCATTCCGTTAGCACAGCAAAGCTCCATGATCTCAACTTGGTACCCATAGTTAATGTTTTAAAAAATTATCAAAAGTGGCTGGGCTCACGCCTGTAATCCCAGCACTTTGGGAGGCCGAGGCCGGGAGATCATGAGGTCAGGAGTTTGAGATCATCCTGGCCAATGTAGTGAACCCCGTCTCTACTAAAAGTACAAAAAATTAGCCGAGTATGGTGGCGTGCCCCTGTAACCCCAGCTACTCGGGGGGCTGAGACAGGAGAATTGCGTGAGCCCAGGAGGTGGCGGTTGCAGTGAGCCGAGGTCGCGCCATGGCACTCCAGCCTGGGTGACAGTACGACACTGCCAGAGTCTGTCTTGAGAAAAAATAAAGCCATCAAAAGTGAGAGTCACAAGATAACAAAAGTTTAACATGGCTGGGTGTGGTGGCTCATGCCTGTAATCCCAGCACTTTGAGAGGCCGAGGTGAGTGGATCACAAGGTCAGGAGTTCCAGACCAGCCTGGCCAACATGGTGAAACCCCATCTCCACTAAAAATACAAAAATTAGCCAGGTGTCGTGGCGCACGCCTGTAATCCCAGCTACTCCGGAGGCTGAGGCAGGAGAATTGTGTGAACCCGGGAGACGGAGGTTGCAGTGAGCTGAGATCATGCCACTGCACTCCAGCCTGAGCAACAGAGCGAGACTCCATCCCAAAAAAAAAAAAAAAAGTTTAACCGATGAGGATGTGGGCCGGCCTGGTCAGGGAGGCCAAGCCGCTTCCGTGTGCCATCCGCCGATGAGAGCTTTGTCTGTGCGCGTGGCCCGGGCGGGGTCGGCCTCTGTGGAGTCACGCCTGCGGGGCACCGTGTACACAGAAAGAATCTGAATGCAGGGTCCGTCTCGATATTCATAAACGTTGTCTCTTACCATTCCTAATTCAACTGCCAAAAAGCGTCATTTCTAGGAATTCACGATTTCCATCTTCCAATCATTTGATTTAAATTTCAACACAACCATAGCTTTATTTATTTTTTGTTTTTGAGACAGTGTTCGTCTGTGGCCTAGGCTGGAGTGCAGTGGCGAGCCTTCGGCTCACTGCAACCTCATCGTTCCGGGTTCAAGCGATTCTCCTGTCTCAGCCTCCTGAGTAGCTAGGATTATAGGCGCACGCCACCACGCCTGGCTAATTTTTTTTGTATTTTTAGTAGAGACGGGGTTTCACCATGTTGGCCAGGATGGTCTCAATCACCTGACCTCATGATCCACCTGCCTTGGCCTCCCAATGTGCTGGGATTACAGGCATGAGCCGTCGCTCCTGGCACATTTTTTCACGCTCCTGTTTCATCTGTTACTGGAGGAGTTAATTTCATGGCACAACTGTAATGACATGCACAGCCGGCATTAGCAAGTTTGGCAGCCAGCCGCTTCTGGGAGCACAGCTTGGAAAGTGGGCAGGACTGCGCCGGCGTGGTCCTCAGCAGGCCGTGGTCTTGCCCAGCAAGCCTTGCAGAAGGGCTCCCGAGGTGCAGAGAGGTGGTCTCGGGGCTCCGAGTGGCCCTCAAACAACTATCTTTGGATTGTTCAGCTCTGACCCACTTACTGTTTTTGGAGTTCTGTCCCTGCAAACTTGTTAAAACACAGCCACCTTGCTCTGTCCTGGGGAGCGTCTGTCCTGGGGAGCCCCGCTGGCCAAGCTACCCTGGACGCTGTGGGGCCCCCGAGCAGTCTGTGCCTTTGCAGGCCGGCGGGTGCACGTCATCGAGGACCTGGAGGACGTGGATGTGCGGGAGGGCTCCTCGGCCACCTTCCGTTGCCGGATCTCCCCGGCCAACTACGAGCCTGTGCACTGGTTCCTGGACAGGACACCCCTGCATACGAATGAACTCAATGAGATCGAGGCCCAGCCCGGGGGCTACCATGTGTTGACGCTGCGGCAGCTGGCGCTCAAGGACTCCGGCACCATCTACTTTGAGGCGGGTGACCAGCGGGCCTCGGCTGCCCTGAGGGTCACTGGTGGGTCGCATGCCCGCGTTGCCCACGTCACTCAGGGCTGCAGCCAGGTGGAGAGGCGGACATAGTTCAGCCAAGTGCCCAGTGTCCCTGGGCTCACAGAGAACGCCCCATTGGCCTTCTGTGGGGCGGGGGAGCTCGGAAGGCTGAATTGGGCTCTTTCGGGATGAATTCATCTGCGAGATTTGCAGAACCGTGCTCGGCGCGGTCCGGGCCAGGCTGCATCCCCCGCAGGGCAGGAGCCTCACTGTGGTGAGGAGGTGATGGGGTGAAGTGCCGAGCCTGCCCTGCCCTCTCCACAGCCTGTTGCATGGCCCCAGCGCGAGGGTGGCTGGCGGGTGCCAAGCCAGGGTGTGGTCTGGTTCGCAGTGAGAGCCAGGGTTTCCCCATCGGCCCCTCCGGCGGCAGTGTGGCAGCGTCCCACATGCTCCTGCTTCTCTCTCTGCCCCCCCCAGAGAAGCCAAGCGTCTTCTCCCGGGAGCTCGCAGATGCCACAGTCACAGAGGGCGAGGACTTGACCCTGGCGTGCGAGACCAGTACCCGCGACATCCCCGTGCGCTGGACGAAGGACGGGAAGACCCTGCGGCCGTCCGCCCGCTGCCAGCTGAGCCACGAGGCCCACCGGGCCCAGCTGCTCATCACCGGGGCCACCCTGCAGGACAGCGGACGCTACAAGTGTGAGGCTGAGGGCGCCTGCAGCAGCTCCATCGTCAGGGTGCATGGTGAGCCCCAGATGCCCGAAGCCCAGCCATGGGCTAGGCACCTGCCGCTCTCTTGTCAGGCAGCACCAGCTTCAGGGCAGGGTGTGTGCACCCCCAGGGAGCCCAAGGCAGGATGACCCGGGCTCCCATGCATCCTGTGTGGGGCGCCCCTGGTCCCCATGTGCTTCCTGGCACTTCCTGGCACCTGCTCCACCCTGCTTGGCTCCTGCCCTGGCCTCTGCCACCCACAGGAGCCACCCTGCAGACCCTCCGCCTTCCTGAAGGGCCATCCCTCTGCAGGCCTGTGTGCCCATCTCCCTTTTTGTTTTTGAGTCGGAGTTTCGCTCTTGTTGCCCAGGCTGGAGTGCAGTGGCGTGATCTCGGTTCACTGCAACCTCTGCCTCCCGGTTTTAAGCGATTCTCCTGCCTCAGCCTCCTGAGTAGCTGGGATTACAGGCACGCGCCACCACGCTCAGCTAATATTTTTTGTAGTTTTAGTGGAGACGGGGTTTCTCCGTGTTGGGCAGGCTGGTCTTGAACTCCTGACCTCAGGTGATCTGTCCCCCTCAGCCTCCCAAAGTGCTGGGATTACAGGCAGAGCTGCCTCGCCCAGCCCTAATCTCCCTTTTAAGAGGTGCCACCATGGTGGCTGAGGGCCCACCGTGACCTCATTTGACCTTATTTCCCTTGTCACAGCCACGCTCAGAGGTCTGGGCTAGGGCTTTCATCTGTGAATTTGGGGGGCACAGGTCCCTGACACCTGACTGTTCTCCCACTTGATTCACCCTTTCTACCCCTCACCTTCAGAGCTGACCCTTTCCAGAAGTCCTGAGGTCCCTGCCACAGGCCCCACAGGAGAAGGAGGAGGCGGGATGTACCCAGCCCTCCACCCCCTACTGGGGACCCCTCGTGGACTTCAGGGCAGGGGGGTGAGCTGAGCCTGTGCCTATCTGCAGCCCGGCCGGTGCGGTTCCAGGAGGCCCTGAAGGACCTGGAGGTGCTGGAGGGCGGTGCTGCCACACTGCGCTGCATTCTGTCATCTGTGGCTGCACCTGTGAAGTGGCGCTGCGGGGACAGTGTCCTGAGGCCAGGTGACAAATACAGCCTACGCCAGGAGGGCGCCATGCTGGAGCTGGTGGTCCGGGACCTGCGGCCGCAGGACAGTGGGCTATACTCATGCTCCTTCGGGGACCAGACCACTTCTGCCACCCTGACAGTGACAGGTAAGCATCTCTGTCCACCATGCCCATGTGGCCCGGCGATGCCGCCGCCTCCAACACAGGTGACCAAAGATGGTGCTCTCTGTGTCTGTCTGACCCTCCTGCAGCTCTGCCTGCTCAGTTCATTGGGAAACTGAGGAACAAGGAGGCCACGGAAGGGACCACGGCCACGCTGCAGTGTGAGCTGAGCAAGGCGGCCCCCGTGGAGTGGAGAAAGGGGTCTGAGACCCTTAGAGATGGGGACAGATACTGCCTGAGGCAGGTCGGGGCCGTGTGTGAGCTGCAGATCCGTGACCTGGCCATGGTGGACGCCGGGGAGTACTCGTGTGTGTGTGGGGAGCAGAGGACCTCTGCCGTGCTCACTGTCAGGGGTGAGACCATGTGTGTCCAGAGCCATGTCTGGTGTCCAGTTTTTCATGTCTGCCGTCCCAGTCCAGTCTCCCTGACTATGCCATGCTCCTCCCAGCACACCATAGAATCCCTTCCCACTTTTGGGGCTGTGGAAGGAACCAGGAGAACCCGGCATCTCTAGCCAGACTCCTGCCCTCCAGGCACCCTGGGGCATGTCCTGTGGGAGTTGTCTTATCCTTGTCTCGTCATGGCCTGTCCCCAGTGCTCCCCAGTGTCTGACCTCTTCTGCATCTGTCTGTCCATCCCTCCCCAGCCATACCTGCCCACTTCATAGGAAGACTGAGACACCAAGAGGCCACGGAAGGGGCCACGGCCACGCTGCGGTGTGAGCTGAGCAAGGTGGCCGCCGTGGAGTGGAGGAAGGGACGCGAGAGCCTCAGAGACGGGGACAGACACAGCCTGAGGCAGGACGGGGCCGTATGTGAGCTGCAGATCCGTGGCTTGGCCGTGGCGGATGCTGGGGAGTACTTGTGCGTGTGTGGGGAGGAGAGGACCTCTGCCATGCTCACCGTAAAGGGTAATGACTGCCCCTGGCCACATACACGGGTGGTTGTGTCTGAGCGGTGTGCACATTCCTGCCCTGTGCCCATGTCTGCGCTGTGGCCCTCCCTGTCTTTATTGGTGTGGTTCCTTCATTCCTTCAGTAGGGATTCCCCACACCTGCTGTGCATGACCCAACTTGGGCAGGAAGACAGCAGAGAAGAGAGGGCACTCCCAGCCCTACCGGGTCACAGGCAGAGACAGGGCATGTGGGGAGAACTAACTCATGGGAAGACTGAGATCACAGATTTTCTCTAGGGAGAGCCAAATCATTACGAGATGAGATCACAGACCTTCTGTAGTGTAAACACCAGGGAGGCAGCAAGGCAACCAGGAGGAGCCCCAGGAGCGGAACACAGATGGGGGTGGGGGGATGAGGGTGGGCTGGTGTGCACAGCCAGGGGTGAGGGGCCGCTGTGAGGAGGAGAGAGGCAGGGTGAGCCTGGGGAGGAGGTGACGGGTGAGGGTGGGGAGGAGGTGAGGGGTGGGCGTGGGGAGGAGGTGAGGGGT
>NW_022436989.1:1629465-1697070 GCF_009761245.1 Sapajus apella
GGGGAGGAGGTGACGGGTGACTGGGGAGGAGGTGACGGGTGGGCGTGGGGAGGAGGTGACGGGTGACTGTGGAGGAGGTGATGGGTGACTGTGGGGAGGAGGTGACGGGTGACTGGGGAGGAGGTGACGGGTGGGCGTGGGGAGGAGGTGAGGGGTGACTGGGGAGGAGGTGATGGGTGGGCGTGGGGAGGAGGTGAGGGGTGACTGTGGAGAGGAGGTGAGGGGTGACTGGGGAGGAGGTGATGGGTGGGCGTGGGGAGGAGGTGACAGGTGACTGGAGGAGGTGACGGGTGACTGTGGGGAGGAGGTGACGGGTGACTGGGGAGGAGGTGACGGGTGGGCGTGCGGAGGAGGTGACGGGTGGGCGTGGGGAGGAGGTGACGGGTGGGCGTGGGGAGGAGGTGACGGGTGACTGGGGAGGAGGTGACTGGTGGGTGCGGGGAGGAGCAGCCACAGTGGCTGTCACATGACAGTCAAGTAGAGCAGCTGTGTGATTTGGAGGAAGGGGCTAAGAGTTTTGGAGATGGGGGCTTTGACCAGGACTGGATGTCCAGAGCCCTGTGGCCGACCCGGGGTGTCCTTGTGTGTGGGTGGTGGGAGTGGACCTCAGCCATGTTTGGGTCCCCAGGGAGGTGAGGCTGCAGAACTCCCCCTGGGCCCTGGACCTCTCAGTCACAGCTGGGAGAGGCTTCTAGCCTCAAGCCACCGGTGTTCTCAGTGGAAGGGGCACAGCCCCACTTGCCTGGCCTCCTGTGTCCGTGGCCCATGGCCCCTTGTGGCTGGTGGCGTGCTGTGGCTTGTGCAGGTGCTCAGGGCCTTGAAGGGCTTGGCTCGCTTCCATCAGGGAAAGCATGTGGGCTAAAGCCAGCCCAGAGGGAGGGCCCAGGCACCTTCGAGGCAGCGCAGGGAAGGGCTCCCCCTGGCGAAGGGCCTTCTCGCCCAGGACTCTGGTGGGCTCCACTCACACTACAAGGAGGGATCCCTCAGGCTAGTGGAGGGGCAGGGTCTGGGGGCCAGGCACGGCCGTCTGGACACCAGTGCCTGAAGCAGGTAGCTCCGGCCACAGGCACAGGTGTCACAGACCTTTGTGGGAGGGCTGGCCGCCATGCTCCTCCGGCAGCATCGACAGAGCACAGCTTCCATGGCACGGAGGCGCCACACCACCAGGCTCACCAGGATACCCACGAGGTCCACAGACTTCAGGCCCTGTCTTGTGGCTGTGTAGCATTTTGGAGAGATAGAGACCACAGGGGCCAGAGGCTCAGCTGCGTCCTCCTCAGGCCGGTGACTGAAGAACAGATGACCAGGGTAGACCCCTGCCAGCTGCCTGAGGCAGTTGCTTCTGGAAGTGGGCGAGTTCTGAGGGAGCTTCAGGTGATGGGTGCCCTGCGGTCCCTGCTCTTGTTCCTGCTGAGAGGGCGCCCCTGCGTGCTGGGCGTTTCCACTGGACCCGGAAGCCCGGAGGATGCTTGAGCCAAGGTTCCCCTGGGGGCCTCCAGGGAGGCAGCCGGGCACTGAGGCCCCAGTCTCCATCTGGTGGGCTAGGAAGCCACCCAGCCCCAATGCACAGGACCCAGTGGCCCTCGTCTGTCCCTGTGATTCATGGCTAACTCTACGTGCCTGGCTGGATGGCTCCTTCGTGTGTTCAGTTGGTCGTTTCTTATCTGCTGGACGCATGCACCGGGGCACCTGCCACCTGGGGTCCCTGCCTGCGTCATTAACACAGTGACAGTCAAGGTGGAAGGCGGCACTCTCCTCTCCCCCAGCAGCAGCCTCCTTACCCCCCCGTCTGCCCTAGGGCTCTGGCTGCAGGAGCAGCAGGAGCTGATGAGAAGCAGGAGCCTGGATGATTTCGTGGGAGACTTTTAGGCAGTGGACTTTGTGTCTCTTTCCTCTAGCTATCCATCAAAATCATGACCGGCTACAGTGGCTCACGCCTGTAATCCTAGCACTTTGGGAGTCTGAGGCGGGAGGATCACTCGAACCCAAGAGTTCCAGACTGACTTGGGCAACCCAGGGAGACCCCCTCTCTACAAAAAATACAAAATTTAGCTGGGTGTGGTGCTGTGCACCTGTGGTCCCGGCTGTTCAGGAGGCTGAAGTGGGAGGACTAGTTGAGGCCACAAGTTTGAGGCTGCGGTGAGCTGTGATGGCAACACTGCCCTCCAGCCTAGGCGACACCCTGAGACCCTGTCTGAAAAAGGAAAAAATACGAAGCAACAATGAACCAGGGAGCCACAGCGTGGGCGGGCCGCAGTGTGCTGTAGCTGAGCAACAGGCTGGTCTTGGGCCCTGGAGCACCTCCCCGTCTCGTGGGGCCTGTGGCAGCTGTGTGTCTGCCATCATTTTGGGGTCCTCGCTAGGATTCCCGCTCCTCCGTTTCCCCAGCGGCTTTCCCCTGTGTGGTCGTGGCCAGTCTGTTCTCTGCACCCAGGGCACTGTTTCCCATCCATGTGTCTGTGCGTTAATTCCT
The DNA here is from genome assembly GCF_009761245.1 of Sapajus apella. NCBI lineage: Eukaryota > Metazoa > Chordata > Mammalia > Primates > Cebidae > Sapajus > Sapajus apella. The sequence continues at coordinate 1,631,939 of NW_022436989.1, forward strand.
GGTTCACTCCAGCAAGGGAGTGTGTCCTTGCTGAGTGTCCCCCGCTGTCTCCAGAGGGCCTTATGGTGTTTGTGTCCCTCTAGCCCTGCCAGCCAGGTTCATAGAAAGTAGGAGGCCTGAGGATGCCTCAGAAGGGGCCCCACCACAATGCTACTGGGCTGGACTGTGGGAACCACAGTGCACAGCCTGTGCTCAGCGTGCCCCAGGAGTGGCCGCATTCACATGGGTTCCCTGTCTTCTCTCTTTGACCATATCCTGTGTCTTCTGTGGGCTCAGAGGGTGTGACTGTGGTCCTCTCTTTCTGATCCCCAGCCCTGCCGGCCAGGTTCACAGGGGGTCTGAGGAATGAAGAGGCCGTGGAAGGGGCCACAGCCATGCTGCGGTGTGAACTGAGCAAGGCAGCCCCTGTGGAGTGGAGGAAGGGGCCTAAGAACCTCAGAGATGGGGACAGACACATCCTGAGGCAGGAGGGGATGAGGTGTGAGCTGCAGATCTGTGGCCTGGCCATGGCGGATGCCGGGGAGTACTCGTGCGTGTGTGGGCAGGAGAGGACATCGGCCACGCTCACTGTCAGGGGTAAAGATCATGTGTGGTCTTGTGGACCTGTGGCGTGGTGTCTACATGTCACCGTGCCATCCTCATCTTCCAAATGTGGGACAGCCCCTGTAGCAAGCCCGGGCTTGTCTCCTCCACCTGACGTTCTCCAATGTCTCCTGCCTCCCCAGCTTCTTGTCCCAGAGGTGTCCTCACGCTCATCCCTCTGTGTTCTCCGTTCCTGCGGTCCATTTGCTTCCTCCTGTGTGAACGTTCATTTGCTTCACACATGATCCTTTGGTGGTTTGTGTGGTTCCTTGTGGGTGCCCATGTCCTGTCCACAGAGTCGGCTAGACAGTCTGATGATCTCAGTGACTGCTTGGTCCTTCCCAGCCCTGCCTGCCAGGTTCATAGAAGATGTGAGAAACCAAGAGGCCAGAGAAGGGTCCACGGCCATGCTGCGGTGTGAGCTGAGCAAGGCGGCCCCCGTGGAGTGGAGGAAGGGGTCTGAGAGCCTCAGAGATGGGGACAGATACAGCCTGAGGCAGGACGGGACCAGGTGTGAGCTGCAGATCCATGGGCTGTCCGTGGCAGACACTGGGGAGTACTCGTGCGTGTGTGGACAGGAGAGGACTTCGGCCACTCTCACCGTTAGGGGTAAAGGCCACATGTGGCTAAGGAGAGCCGTCTTCTGGGGTCCACATATTGTTGTCAAGCCGTCCGTCTGTGCTTGCCACACGCCTGTCCCCGCATCTGCGGCACTCTTTCCCCATCACTCCGGAATCCCCTCCAGCCTCCAGAGCTATTGTGGGAACCAGGAGAAACTGGCCCTGCAGCCAGCTATCACCCCATATACCTGTATGGATGGGCTCTGTCATGTCGTCCTGTTGGCTTCTGTGCCTTGCCCTTCGTGCTGTCCTACCCTCCCCCACAGAGTGCTCCTGAGGCTCTCATGGTCTTCGTGTATGTCTGACATCCTCTGGCTCTGGCAGCATAAAGTGTGAGGCCTCAGGAGGCCACGGAAGGAGCCACAGCAACAGTGCTGACAGGCTGGAGCATGGGAAGCCCCCATCCACAGCCTGTTCTCAGCACACCTCCGTGTGCCCTGTGTCCAGTTGGGTTCTGTGTCTTCTCTGTGCCATCCGTGTTCTGTCTCTTCCACATGCTCAGAGAGCATGAGTGTGTTCATATATTCTGACCCTCCCCCAGCTCTACCCATCAAGTTCACAGAGGGTCTGAGGAACAAAGAGGCCACAGAAGGGGCCACGGCCACGCTGCAGTGTGAGCTGAGCAAGATGGCCCCCGTGGAGTGGCAGAAGGGGCATGAGACCCTCAGAGATGGAGACAGACACAGCCTGAGACAGGACGGGGTCAGGTGTGAGCTGCAGATCCGTGGCCTGGTGGTGGAGGACGCTGGGGAGTACCTGTGTGTGTGCGGGAAGGAGAGGACCTCGGCCACACTCACCGTCAGGGGTAAAGGCCACAGGCGGCCAGGCAGTGCCATGCTCATGTCCACATGTTGATTTGACACGTCTGTCTGCCCGTGCCGCATTCTCTCCCTGTGTATGTGCCTGCCTGTGTCCGTAACTGCGCAAGTGTCTTCCAGCCTTTGGTGCTGTTATGGGAAGCAGGAGGAAGCAGGCTCTCCAGCTGGCTTTTACTGCTTGCCTTCAAGGGCTCTGTTGACATTGTCCTGTTGAATTCTGTGTCTTCCATCCTGTCATATCTGTCCCCTGATGTTCTCCAGATGACCTGATGTTCTCCATGTGTTTCTGGTCCTCTCTGAGCCTGCCAGACTCCTATAAAGGCTGAGGTGTGAGGAGGCCCCCAGAGGAGTCATGGCCATGTGCTGTGCAGGTGGTACTGAGGAGGCCCCAGTTCACAGCCTGTGCTCAGCACGCCCATGTGGCCTGTGTCCCGTTGGATTCTGTGTTTTGTCTGTGCCCTCCACGTCCTTCCTATCTCTTCTGTGTGCTCAGAGGTGATTGTATCTGTGTCTTCTGACCTCTGCAGCCCTGCCTTCCAAGTTCATAGAGGGTCTGAGGAATGAAGATGCCACAGAAGGGGCCACGGCCATGCTGCGGTGTGAGCTGAGCAAGGCGGCCCCCGTGGAGTGGAGGAAGGGGTCTGAGAGCCTCAGAGATGGGGACAGATACAGCCTGAGGCGGGACGGGACCAGTTGTGAGCTGCAGATCCGTGGGCTGTCTGTGGCAGACACTGGAGAATACTTGTGTGTGTGCGGGCAGGAGAGGACATCGGCCACGCTCACCGTCAGGGGTAATGACCACATGTGGCCACCTGAGTGACTGCTGTCTCCTCCCACCTAACCCACATGGTCTCTGCTCTCCCAGTGCCTCCTGATATCATTGTCATCTCATTCAGTCACTCACCTGTGTGACACATCCCTCAAATGCACATGGAACCCGCTTGGATCACCTAATCTAAAGCCTGGGAATATGGACTCCAGGGGTGAATGGGGCAGGGACCCAAAGGAGAGCCCCACAGACAGACGTCAGGGTACAGGAGAGCTGCTGGGGCTACTGGTGTCTTGCTGGGGCCTACACATGTGCATGGGCTCCGGGGCCCCAGGCCTAGAGGCTGTGCATGGTAGGGTTGGGGCTCAGCAAGGAGGTGGTCAGGCCAGGCCCCCCTAAATCTGCCGAGAGTGTTTGTTCCTTGTGGTCATGCCAGGCTTCTGAAGGACTGCTGCCTTCATCTGCTCAGCAGACGCAGCAGAGCACTGCATCTGAGTGGCTTCGCAGCAGATGTTTATTTTCTCAGACTTCCGGAGTCTGAAATTCCAAGATCAAGGAGTGACTCGGTTGGTTTCTCCTGAGGCCTCTTTTCTTGGCTTGTAGATACTCTCTGGTCATATTGGATTGGGCCCACCCCAACAACACCATTTTGCCTTTCAAAGATCCTATTTCAATACAGTGACATTGTGAAGTATTAAGGGTTAGGATTTCAACATACGGATTTGGAGAGAGGACTCAGTTCAGGCCATGACATCCCACCCTCTGGCTTCCCACAATTAATGACCTTCTAACATGCAAAATGCATTTACTCCTTCCTAACAGCCTGTAATCTTAACCCATTCCAGCATCAACTCAAAATCCAAATCTCATGTGAATGTCGTCTAAGTCAAGTGTGAGGGAGGTGAAGTATGACTCGTCTTGAGGCAAAATTCTTCAATTGTGAAGTGTGAAACCAGACAAGTCTTGTGCTTCCAAAATGCAGTGGTGCAGGCATAGGATAGACATTCCTGGTTCAAGAGGGGGAAAGTTGGAAAGAAAAAAGTGTTATGGGTCTTATGCAGGCCTGAAACTAGAAGAGCAAATTTTACTAGATTTTAAGGCTAGTGATTGGGGACGATGGCTCATGTCTGTAATCCTAGCACTTTGGGTGGCCAAGGCAGGAGGATTACTTGAGGCCAGCATTCTAGACCAGCCTGGAAAGTATAGCAAGACCCCTTTTCTATGGTGATGCATACCTGGGGTTCCAGCTACTAGGGAGGCTGAGGCAGGAGGATCCCTTGAGCCTGAGAATTTGAGGCTGCAGTGAGCTATAATTGTATCTGCACTCCAGCCTGGGTGACAGTGAGACCCCATCTCTATTTTTTTGAAAAGCGTGAAAAATAATTCTCTTTGACTTAATTCCTAGTCCTCAATGCCAACCAGAGTATGGTCCCCAGTCTCTCAGACCTGGGTGACATCTTATCCACTCATCTCTGGGCAACAGCCTCTCCCCCCCAGTTGTGGACAGAGGAGGCCCTGATCCCTGCACCCCTAGTGGCAGTGGCAGCCCTGCTGATGCCTTTGGGGCCATTCTTCCATTTTCTTGAAGGATAAGACATGTTTGCAGCCATATAGTGATATTAGCTCATTCTGTAGAATCCCAGAAGTCTGACAGCCTTCTTTCATTTTATCCCACCTCAATCCAATTTACTCCAATTTGCTTGTATAAGATTATCAAAAACTGAGTTGGCCTTCCATGCAATTCATGGAGGTTCACACCATCAGATAAGAGGCTTTTTCAGATAACTGCATCTCTATTCCTGGCTTCTGATGAGATGACTAATTGGATCCATAAATTGCACACCTGGTGTTTTAGCAAATGGTTGTCTAGCCACACCCTTGATGTTCTCTTCGGAACACAGTGTCTCATTTTTTTACCATGTGGATAGGCTGAAAAATTTCCAAAGCTTCAAATATTGGTTCCTTTTTTTTTTTTTCTTAGAATTCTTCAATTTATTTCCCTCCTCTTGCACTTTACCATAAGCAGAAAAGAAAACAGGCTGCACTTTCAACACTTTACTTAGAAATCTCCTCAGCTAAACATGCAAAATTTTACTGTTTATCAGTCCTACCTTCCACACACAACAACACAATTTGGACACGTTCTTTGCTGCTTAATAACGAGGATCACCTTTCCTTTGCTTTCCAATAACCTGTTCTTTATTTCCATCTGAGGTCTGACCAGAAGGATCTTGAATGTCCATCTTTGCATGAACAGGTTGTTGATAGCAATCTAGGGTTTTTTCCAACATGCACTTCAAATATCCAGCCTCTACCCACTACCCAGTTCCAAAGCAACTTCCACATTTTTAGGTAATAATTGTTACAATGGCACCCAACTCCTGGTACCAATATTTTGTTAGTTTTCTGACTAGAAGTCTGAGATAAAGTGTTGTTAGGTTGACTTCCTCTGAGGCTTCTCTCCTTGGCTTGTTGATACAGTCTTCTGTTTTTCATGTGGTCACCCCTCAGTGTGTGTCTGTGTCCTAATATCCTTTTTTTATAAGGACACCAGTCATATTGGATCAGGGCACATCCTAATAACCTCACTTAATGTTAGTTACCACTTTAAAGGCCCTATCTTTAATACAGTCACACTGAGGTTCTAGAGGTTAGATTTGAACATATGAATTTGGGGGGACGCAATCAGATCATAACAGAGGGTAATCAGGGTGGGCCTTGGTTCGTTGTACCTTGTGAGCTCTCACTCTGCCTGGAGTCAGGAGGGAAGAGAGGACGGCAGGCTGAAGAGTCGGAGTTGTGGTGTAGAAGCCACATCTGGAGTCTGTTGGGGGTTTCAGTGATTGAGCCAAGGCAATGTGTATCCAGTAAGGTCAGGACAGGAGTAGTGAGGTGGAGACAGCAGGGCCTTGTGTGGGCTGGGATGGTGGGCAGTGAGCCCAGGAATGCCTGTTCATGAGCAGTGCCAGAGGGACGCCCTGCTTGGCATGGGTATCTCCTGTGTGAGAATGGGTTGCAGGTGTCAGGGCAGGGAGGTGCGTCCTATGAGGCTGGAGGGGGTGAGGGTGGAGGGAGAGGGAGAGAGGGAGGGAGGGAGGAAAGAGGAGAGGGATGCATCACATTATTGCATATGTGGGTTGCAAGTTGGAGGAGTTTGTCTTTCTTCCTAGTAATGATAGGATATGGGTAGGACAAGATGCCTTTTGAGAAAAGATCCAGGATGGAACCCATCTCCCAGCTAATCCATACCTCAGAGGCAGAATGCAGGAAGACCTCACTCTCACAGTTTTTGGTCCTCCTTATCCCATGTCCTCGGGATCTCCTTCTGTTTCCCTCTTGGATGTTCAGGTGCATCCCTCAGATCTCCAGAGGGTTTGATGACTTCTGTCCATGTGACCCTTCCTAGCCCTGCCTCCCAGATTCACTCAAGATCTGAAGTCCATGGAGGCCTCAGAAGGGACCACGGCTGTGCTGCAGTGTGAGCTGAGCAAGGTGTCCCCTGTGGAGTGGAAGAAGGGTCCTGAGACCCTCAGAGATGGGAGCAGATACAGCCTGAAGCAGGATGGAACAAGGTGTGAGCTGCACATCCACAGCCTGGCTGTGGCTGATGCTGGGGAATACTCGTGTGTGTGTGAACAAGAGAAGACCTCAGCCATGCTCACCGTCAGGGGTAAAGTTCACATGTCCAGAGCCACATTCTGGTGTCCAGTTGTTCACTTCCTGTTGTCAATTTCTGCTCATTGCATGGTCTCCCCAGACTGCGACATTGTTTACATCATGCCATGCTGTCCCTTCCAGCTTCCTGGGCTGCTCAAGGAACCAGAAGAAACACATCTACATCCAGATTCCTACCCCTGTGATACCGCGGGCCCTGTCCTATCAGATTGTGTCTGTCCTTCATCTTGTCATGTCCTATCTACCAGCGCTTTCAAGGAGTCTAACATTCTTGTTTTATGACCCTCTCTGGCCCTACATGACAGATTCATGTTATCTCTGAGGCCTGAGGAGCCCATGAAGGGGCCATGACTATGGTGTTACCCAGGCTGCACAGAGAAAATCTACAGCCTGTGCTTGGCATGCCCTACGTGTGGCATGCCCCACGTGCTTGGCATGCCCTGTGTGTGGCCTGTGTTCAGTTGGGGTTTCTGTCTTCTCTGTGCCATCTGTGTCTTGTCTCTTTCATGTGCTCAGTGTAATTGTGTCCCTGTCTTTCTGATCCCTTCACCAGCCCTGCCTGCCAGGTTCACAGAGGGTCTGAGGAATGAAGAGGCCATGGAAGGGGCCACAGCCACACTGCAATGTGAGCTGAGCAAGGCAGCCCCTGTGGAGTGGAGGAAGGGCCTCGAGGCTCTCAGAGATGGGGACAGATACAGCCTGAGACAGGACGGGGCCATGTGTGAGCTGCAGATTCACAGCCTGGCTACGGCAGATACTGGGGTGTACTCATGTGTGTGTGGGCAGGAGAGGACCTCAGCTACACTCACTGTCAGGGGTAAAGATCCTGTGTGGCTTGTGGCTTGGTGTATACCCCTCTCTGTGTCACCGCCTTTTGCCTCCAAATGTGGCATAGCTCCTGTGGCAACCCTTGATTATCTGTTCTTTACCTGGGGCCCTCTAGGTATCTCCCGCCCCCCACCCTCCGTCTCATCAGGAGATGTCCTCCTGCTCATGCACATCCCTGTGTATTCTCTGTGCCTCCTGGGCCATTTGCCTTCTTACTGTTTGTTCCTTGCTCATCTTGCTGTGGTCCTTTAGTGGTTTGTGTGGCTCCTTATTAGTGTCCATGCCCTGTCCAAAGAATTCTCCAGACAGTCTGAAGATGTCAGTGACTGTTTGGTCCTTCTCAGCCCTGCCTGCCAGATTCATAGAGGATGTGAGAAGCCAGAAGGCCACAGAAGGGGCTACAGTCACCCTGCAATGTGAGCTGAGCAAGGCGGCTCCTGTGGAGTGGAAAAAGGGGCCCAACACCCTCACAGATGGGGACAGATACAGCCTGAGGCAGGATGGGACCAGGTGTGAGCTGCAGATTCGTGGCCTGGTCATAGCAGATGCTGGAGAATACTCGTGCATATGTGGGCAGGAGAGGACCTCAGCCACGCTCACCGTCAGGGGTAAAGACCATGTGGCCACCTGAGTGACTTGTCTTCCCCCACCTAACCCACATAGTCTGTACTCTGTGCTTTCCCAGTGTCTCTAAATGTCGTTGACATCTTATTCAGTCACTCATCTGTGTGGTCCATCCCCCAAACGCACACTGAGAACCCACTTGCATGGCCTAATCTAGGACCTGGACATACAGACCCCAGGGGTGAATAGTGCAGGGCCCCCAGGAGGCACCAGCAGACAGGTGTCAAGATCCAGGAGAGCTACCTGGGGCCCCTGCCATTTTACAAGGGCCTGTGGATGTGCACCAGCTCTTGGGCCCCAGGCATTGGAGGTCAGGAAATGTATGTCCTTAGACAGATATAGCAATGGGTTCAGGCCAGGTGCCTCTTCAATCTGGTGAGTATTCTCATCTATCTTTGTGGTCATTCCAAGCTTCTAAAGGAGTATTGTCTTCATCTGCTCAGGCTGACATAACAAAGCACTGCAGACAGGGTGGCTCAAACAATAGAGATTTATTTTCTCAGAAGTATGGGGCTGAAATCGCAAGGTGTCAGCCCCTCTTCTTGTAGACAGCTGTCTTCTCGTGTCTTCACATGGTTGTCCCTCTGGGTGCATATGTGTGGCCTAACCTCTCTATAAGGGCACCTCTCTTTATAAGTCGTACTGGATTTGGGCCCACCGTAACAACCTCATTTTACCTTTCAATGATCGTCTTTAAACACAGTGACATTCTGAGGCGTACTGGGGGTTAGGACGTCAACGTATGCATTTTTCTGAGGCACAGTTCAGACCATAACACTCTACCACCGTATTCTGAAAATTCATGGCCACCTCACATGCAAAATATGTTTACTTCTTCCCAACAGTCCCAGATCTTAACCAATTTCAGCACCAACTAGTCCAAATTGCCTCTAAATATCATCCGAGTGAACTGTGAGGGAGACTCATCCTGAGGCAAAACTTTTCTTCATTTGTGAAATCAAGACAAGTTATTTGCTTTGAAGTCACAATGGTGGGACAGGCATGGGATGGACATTCTTAATCAGGGAGAAACTGAAAAGGAAAAATGAGTCATGGCCCCCAGGCAAGGTGTAACCCAGCAGGACAAATATCATTAGGTTTTAAGGCTTTGGATGAATGCCCTGTCCTCTGGACCCAACAGGGTTGCAATTCTACCCCCTCAGCCCTGAGTGGAGGTGTCTGGCTCTCTGTAACTGAGGAGAAGAAAGCTTTACTCCCAGGCCTGTGCCCTCTAGCCCCTGGTTATACTGCCATTGCTGTCAACCTCAGAACCAACTATTGGGTCATTATTCCTTTTTCTTGCAGAATATCCTGCTTATATCCAGGTAGCTCTATTGGCCTATCCTGTATATTCTCAGAAGTCTGACAGCCTTCATTTGTCCCATCTCTGTTCTAATCAGTTCAAGCTAGCAGCATTTCCTCTAGTCTAAAGATCACAGAAACCTTGTCCCATGTGATCCGTGTAGGTGAAACCCACAAGACAAGAAAGTTCTCTACAGATCTTTCCTTGATCATCTCATTTCTATTAATGGCTTCTGCTGAGAGGGCTGAATGGACCCATAAACCACACACCTGATTTGTATAGCAAATGGTTGTCCAGCCTTGATATTTTCCCCAGAACATGCTTTCTCATTTTTTTGCAGTATGTATAGGCTGCAAATTTGTCTATATCTTCAAGCTCTGGTTCCTTTTTGCTTAACAAATCCTTTTTGAATTTATCTTTCTCCACTTACATTTTCATATTGGAGAGAAACAAGGCTAAGCTTTCAATTCTTTGCTTAGAACCTTCCCCAGGTAAATATACCCAATTCTGTTTGCAAGTCCTGCCTTCCACAAAATGCTAGAATAAAATTTGACCAGATTCTTGGTCACTTTATAACCATGATTGTCTTTCTCCAGTTCTTAAGAACATGTCCCCATTGTCATCTGAGGCTTGACCAGAATCACTTAACACCCATGTCTTCACCAACAATTGCTGCCTGGCAAGCACTGTTTTTTGGCGTGCACCTAAAATATCTTTCAGCCACTTCCCATTACTCAATTGTAAAGCCACATCCACATTTATATGTATTTGTTACTTTGGAACCCCACTCCTGGTACAAAGTTTGAATTTGTTTGCTTGGGGTACCATAAAGAAAGTATCATAGACTGGGAGGTATAAATAACAGAAATTTATTTCCTCACCATTCTAGTGGCTAGATGTTTGAGATCCAGGTGTCAGTAGGGTTGGCTCCTTCTGAGGCTTCTCTCCTTGGCTTGTAGACACTGTTTTCTCTGTGTTTTCACTGGTCCTCTGTGTTTGTGTCCTAATTTCTTTTTATTATAAGGGAAGCATTTATATTGGATTAGGTGCCACCCTTATGATCCCATTTAGCATTAATCACTCCTTTAAAGGCCCTATCTCAAAAATAGTTGTATTCTGAAATAGTGGAAGTTAGGACTTCAATATTTGACTTTTGTGGAAGCACAGCCCATAGCAGGCTTTGGCTATGTAATTGGGTTGGGCCTTGGTTTGCTAACTTGTGAGCCCTCTGCCTGGAGTCAGGAGGGAGGAGAGAATGGTAAATTGGAGGTTCAGAGGTGTAGTTAGAGGCCACATCTGATACCTGTCATGATCTAGGTGATATGAGCCGGGGTAGTATGTGGGAATGTGGATTCAGTAGGGTCAGGCCAGGAGCATATTGGATGGAGGCAACAGGGCCTTGTGTGGGCTGGGATGTTGTATGGTGAGTCCAGGTATATCCGGGCATGAGCAGTGCTGGATGGAAGCTCTGTCTGCTCAGATTGTCTCTTGTGTGAGGGATGACAATGGGACAGTGTATGTTGGGACCTGAAGATGCCTCCTGAGTCATCATAGAGAGATGCTCATCACATTATTGCATATGTGGGTTGCAAGTTGGAGGAGCCTGTCTTGCTTCCCCATAATGAAAGTTCATGGGTAGGACAAGATGCCTTTTGAGAAGAGATCCAGGATGGAGCCCATCTCCCACCAGTCTGCACCTTACAGGCAGAATATAGGAAGATCTCACTGTCAAACGCATTTTGGGCCCCTTCATCCCAAGTCTCTCCAGCCTTCCTGCTTCTTTTTCCTTCTTGGATGTTCAGGTGTGTCCCTCAGATCCTCCAGAGGATTTGATTGCTTCTGTCCATGTGACCCTTCCTAACCCTGCCTGCCTGGTTCACTCAAGATCTGAAGACCAAGAAGGCCTCAGAAGGGGCCACAGCTCTGCTGCAGTGTGAGCTGAGCAAGGTGGCCCCTGTGGAGTGGAAGAAGGAACCTGAGACCCTCAGTGATAGGGTCTGTTCCTCCTGTGCCATGTGCTTTCTCACCCTCTGTACCTTTGTTCATTCTGCCATGGTTCTTTGGTGGTTTGTGTGGCTCCTTGTGTGTGTCTGTGTCCTGTCCACAGAGTCCTCCAGACAGTCTGATGATCTCAGTGACTGCTTGGTCCTTTGCAGCCCTGCCTGCCAGATTCATAGAAGATGTGAGAAACCAAGAGGCCAGAGAAGGGGCCACGGTTGTACTGCAGTGTGAGCTGAGCAAGGCGGCCCCCGTGGAATGGAGGAAGGGGTCTGAGACTCTCAGAGATGGAGACAGATACAGCCTGAGGCAGGATGGGACGAGGTGTGAGCTGCAGATTCGTGGCCTGGCTATGGAGGACACTGGAGAGTATTTGTGTGTGTGTGGACAGGAGAGGACCTCAGCTACACTCACTGTCAGGGGTAAAGATCTTGTGTGGTCATGTGGACTTGTGGCTTGGGATCTACGTGTCTCTGTCACCACCTTCTGCTTCCAAAGGTGGCACTTCTGTGGTAACCCTGAGGTTGTGTTCTAACTGGGGTCCTCTGGTTATCTCCTGCCTCCCCTTCTCCTCATCAGGAGACATCCTCCTATTCATGCCCATCCCTGTGTGTTCTCTGTTCCTCCTGGGCCATGTGTTTTCTCACATTTGGTACATTCATTTGCTCATTCTGCTTTGGTCCTTTGGTGGTTTGTGTGGCTCCTTGTGTGTGTCTGTGTCCTGTCCACAGAGTCATCCAGATAGTGTGATCTCAGTGACTGTTTGGTCCTTCCCAGCCCTGCCTGCCAGATTTATAGACAACATGACAAACCAGGAGGCCACAGAAGGGGCCATGGCCACGCTGTGGTGTGAACTGAGCAAGGCGGCCCCTGTGGAGTGGAGGAAGGGACCTGAAACCCTCCGAGATGGGGACAGATACAGCCTGAGGCAAGACGGGACCAGGTGTGAGCTGCAGATTCGTGGTCTGGCTGTGGCAGATGCTGGGGAGTACTCATGTGTGTGTGGGCAGGAGAGGACCTCAGCCACACTCACCATCAGGGGTAAAGATCACATGTGGCCAAGTAAAGCCACATTCTGGTGTGCCAGTATTGACCTCATCCCATCCATCTCCACTCATTCTGTGTTGTCTCCCTGTGTGCATGTCACCCTGTTCCCATAACTGCACAGAATCCCTTCCAGCCTACTGGGCTGTTGTGGAAACCAGGAGAAAGCAGCATCTCCAGTCAGCCCCCACCTGTGTACCAGCATAGGTTCAGTCACATTGCCCTATTGGCTTCTGTATGTTGTTCTCCATTCCTTTGTATCCTGTCCACCAAAGTGCTCCAGATGATCTGATTTCCACATGCATCTGGCCCTCTCCAGCTCTATGTTTGCCAGATTCATACAAAGACTGAGGTGTGAGGTGGCCATGGAGGGGCCGTGGTCATGTGCTGTACAGCCTGGACTGAAGGAAGCCACAGTGCACAGCCCGTAGTCAGCACATCCCGACGTGGCTCATGTCCATTTGGGTTCTGTGTCTTTTCAGTATTGTCCATGTCCTGTCTCTTCTGTGGGCTCAGAGGCATGATTGTGTCCATATATTCTGACCTCCCCAGCTCTGCCTGCCAAGTTCACAAAGGGTCTGAGGAATGAAGAGGCCACAGAAGGGGCCATGGTCATGCTGTGGTGTGAACTGAGCAAGGCGGCCCCTGTGGAGTGGAGGAAGGGACCTGAACTCCTCAGAGATGGGGACAGACACAGCCTGAGGCAGGATGGGTCCAGGTGTGAGCTTCAGATCCGTGGCCTGGCTGTGGCAGATGCCGGGGAGTACTCATGCATGTGCGGGCAGGAGAGGACCTCAGCTATGCTGACTGTCAGGGGTAAAGGTCCTGTGTGGCTGGGTGTTTATGTTATCTCTGCAGATAACTTGGTGTTTACATGTTATCTTCTACCTCTGTCTCTCTGTGTGCCACCTTCTGTGTCTCAGTGTGGCATGGTCCTGTGGCAACCCATGGTTGTCTGTCCTCTAACCAGGTCCTCTGGGCATCTCCCACCTCCCCATCTTGTCCAGGAGGTGTCCTCATGCCCATGTGCTTCTCCACGTGTGTTCTCTGTTCCTCCTGGTCCATTTGTTTCCTCCTGTGTGAACGTTCATTTGCTCCTTCACGTGTGGTCCTTGGTTCCTTGTGGGTGCCCATGTCCTGTCCACAGAGTTCTCCAGACAGTCTGATGATCTCAGTGACTGCTTGGTCCTTCCCAGCCCTGCCTGCCAGGTTCATAGAAGACATGAGAAGCCAGGAGGCCAGAGAAGGGACCACGGCCACGCTGCAGTGTGAGCTGAGCAAGGCGGCCCCCGTGGAGTGGAGGAAGGGGTCTGAGAGCCTCAGAGATGGGGGCAGATACAGCCTGAGGCGGGACGGGACCAGGTGTGAGCTGCAGATCCGTGGGCTGTCTGTGGCAGACACTGGGGAGTACTCATGTGTGTGCGGGCAGGAGAGGACATCGGCCATGCTCACTGTCAAGGGTAATGACCTCACGTGGCTGCGTGGACTGATGCGGGTGTGTAGTCTCCTCCGTGTACAGTCACGGGCACCGCACACCTCCTTGCGGATGCTTGTTTCCTCTGCCTCCTGCGGTTTCCTCTGTCCCCTCTGCTCATGGGTCCCAGTGTTATCCTGTGCCCTGGTGTCTGTACTGAGCTCCAGCCATGTGACCTCGGGTACCAGTCATGGTGGTAGGGAAGGAATTCCTGCCTTGTTGCCTTCCCCCTGCCTCCCATCACCCCCTAGTCAATCAACTTTCTGCCAGTCTTCATTTGAGCCCTGCAGTCTCAGCCACAGGGTCTCATGTCCTCAGGAGGAGGCCTCTGGTGCCTAGCAAGGGGAGGCGGGACCTAGAGCCCTGGGACCTGCATGCTGGCCCTAGTTCTGTGTAGCCTTGTGGGGCAAACAGTCCCCACAGCACCTGAGGGCCTAAGGGGACCTGGTCCCTGCCCTGGAGTCTGGGGGCCATAGCCCCACTCTGCAATCTGAATATATATCTGTGCCCTGGGGCTTGGATGCCCAGGAAAGGAAGACGGAACCTATAGCCCCAGGCCCTGGCGTCGGCCTGGGATCTGGGGGACTCAGCTCTGCCCTCGGGTCTGGGGCACAGGGCTTCACCCAGCAGCTCTCCAGCCAGCTCCCACCTGTGTACCAGGGAGGAGTACACACCCCTGCCCTGGGGCCTGGGGGCTCTGGCCCTGTGGGGGGTTGCGGGTGGGGTCCTGGGTGAGAGGCCAGCCTCCTAAGCCCCTCCCTGCTTTCCCACTGCTCTGCCTCCTCACTCCCGAATCACAGACCAGTGGTCCCCACTGCCATCTGAGGCAGCACCGTCTGTGAAGCCAGGCCAGGGAGCTGGGGGGAGCCCAGGCCTGGAGAGCGACGCCTGGTGCAGATCTGGAGCTGACCCTGCCCCCTGCCCCTGCCCCCTGCCTGCTGCAGCCCCACAACCCGTGTTCCGGGAGCCGCTGCAGAGTCTTCAGGTGGAGGAGGGCTCCAGCGCCAGCCTGCAGTGTGCGCTGTCCGAGCCCGCCGCTGTGGTGGTCTGGAGCAAGGGCGGCCTGGAGCTGCAGGCCGATGGGCGCCGGGAGCCACGGCTTCGGGGCTGCACGGCGGAGCTGGTGTTGCGGGACCTGCTGCGTGAAGACGCCGGCGAGTACACCTGCACCTGTGGCTCCCAGAGCACCAGCGCCACCCTCACCGTCACAGGTGGGCTCCCAGGCTGGCCTGGCCCAGGATCTAGTGCAGTTCCAGTGCTCTGAGCTGACCCTTGGGGCTGCCTCCCCACCTGGTGGTCCCAGTTGAGGAGACGGCTCCACAGGGTGGGGGTCGGACCTGGCCCAAGGCCCTGCTCCTTCCCAGTAGCTGCTCTATGCGGTTCCCCTCCCCACCCTTCCCTGTATCACGCCCGCTGTGTGTTCCCTGTTATAGCCCTTCAGGGACCTGCCCTCATGCCCCGTTCCTCCCCCACAGCGGCACCTGTGCGGTTCCTCCAAGAGCTGCAGCCCCAGGAGGTGGACGAGGAAGACACGGCGCACCTGCGCTGTGAGCTGAGCCAGGCGGGTGCCAGCGTGGAGTGGCGCAAGGGCTCCCTGCAGCTCTTCCCTTGTGCCAAGTACCAGATGGTTCAGGACGGGGCCGCTGCGGAGTTGCTGGTACGCGGTGTGGAGCAGGAGGACGCGGGTGACTACACGTGCGACACGGGTCACATGCAGAGCACAGCCAGCCTTTCCGTTCGTGGTGAGCTGCTTGCCAGCCCTGCCTCCCACAGCCCTTCACCCTTGGTCAGTGGCCAGGGGCACTAAGTGTGCCTTCCTGCATCTCCCCCAGTCCCCAGGCCCAAGTTCAAGACCCGGCTGCAGAGCCTGGAGCAGCAGACGGGTGCCGTAGCCCGGCTGTGCTGTCAGCTGAGCGACGCAGACCCGGGGGCCACGGTGCAATGGCTCAAGGAGGGCATGGAGCTGCACGCGGGCCCCAAGTATGAGATGAGGAGCCAGGGGGCCATGCGGGAGCTGCTGATCCACCAACTGGAGGCTAAGGACACGGGCGAGTATGCCTGTGTGACAGGTGGCCAGAAAACCGCTGCCTCCCTCAGGGTCACAGGTGAGCCTTGGGGCCTCCGGGAGGAGAGGGGGAGCCGCTCCCTGCCATCCACCCCTCATGGTGGCCTTCTGGGTGTACCTGAGCCCTGCTCTCACGCTGTCCTCCTCCTCACCCCCACACCTCCCAGTGTCCCTGTCGGGGATCTCTGGGAAATAGGCTGTGGCCCCTCAAGCCCACCTGCGGCCGGCGTGTGGGTGCCCTGCTGACCGCTCCTATTTCTCCCGCAAGCCTTGCCTCCCTGCTGTGCTGGCCAGGGTGGGGCTGCAGTATTCGAGTAGACAGGCTCCCATGACCCTTCCCAAGGATTCCTCAGACACAACTTCCTCTTGGCCTACACCCCTGGCCCAGGTTCTGTCCCTGAAGAGCTGTCATGGTGGGATCTGTGCTTGTGAGCACATCAGGGGACGGAAACCATGTGGGACAGATGGGCCGTGGCAGAGGAGTGTGAGGCTGCCCAGGAAGGCTTCCTGGAGGAGGAGGCATGGGATTTTGGCCTGGGCTCTTTTACTTGGCTGGTAAAGGGGACCCTCTCACCTCACCCCTCAGAGCCCGAAGTGACCATTGTGCGGGGGCTGGTTGACGCGGAGGTGCCGGCCGATGAGGATGTTGAGTTTAGCTGCGAATTGTCCCAGGCTGGAGCCACAGACGTGCAGTGGCGCCTGCAGGGCCTGCTGCTGCAAAGCAACGAGGTGACAGAGGTGACCACGCAGGATGGCCGAGTCCACATCCTGCGGCTGAAGGGTGTGACGCCTGAGGACGCTGGCACTGTCTCCTTCCACGTGGGCGGCCATGCTTCCTCCGCCCAGCTCACTATCAGAGGTAGCCGCAGGCAGGCCCCACCAGTGACTGCACTGGGGACGCAGACAGCAAAGGTCCCTGCCTTTGAAGCCTGGGGGCCTGGCAGGGAGGGGGACCTGTGAGCTGGCACTTCAGGGTGGCCCCAGGATGTCAGGGGAGAGTGGGGTAGGTGGCCGTTGGCTTCCCATAGGTTGACACAGTGTTGGAGTTTGGGTCTTGGCCCTCGTGGGGGCCACTGCAAACCAGGGTCACTGCAAGCCATAGCCCACTCTCAGCCGTCAGTCATCTGCACTGTCTCCTCTAGTTCTCACCCGGGTCCCATTTACCCACCTGTCATCCATCCTTCCATCCATCCATTTATCCATTCACCCATCCGTCCACCCATTCACCATCCGTCCTTCATCTCTCTAATCCATCGATCCATCCACAGTCCTATTTATCCATTGATCAGCCATCCATCCATCCACCTATTATCCATCCATTCATTCCTCCATTGATCCATTTACCCTTCCACTGTCCATCAGAGCAGACTCTGCCTGCAGCTGGAGTGGGGAGCTGAGAACAGACCCCCATGTGCTTATCTTTGTGCATTTGGGGAGGATACCCAGGGATGGACTCCCAGGACAATAAGACTCTGCTGATTGAGGGGGTACCTCAGATGCTGAGGCTGACACCCATGCGTCCCCTGTGTCCAGCTCCTGAGGTGACCATCCTGGAGCCCCTGCAGGATGTGCAGCTCAGCGAGGGCCAGGATGCCAGCTTCCAGTGCCGGCTATCCAGAGCGTCAGGCCAGGAAGCCCGCTGGGCTTTAGGAGGCGTGCCCCTGCAGGCCAACGAGATGAACGACATCGCTGTGGAGCAGGGCACACTCCACCTGCTCACCCTGCACAAGGTGGGGCCCCTGGGTCCCGTGCGTACCAGGATGGGGATGCTTCCCACTGCATTTGGGAAGGTCTTTCACCAGGGGTGTGTTGGTGGGGGGTGATGAGCCCCTGTCATGGAGGTCTGGCAAGATGGCTGGGCTCCTCCTGGTCGGGATGGGGCTCCCAGGGTCAAGCATGTTTCTCCCTGATTCCTCAGGTGACCCTTGAGGATGCTGGAACTGTCAGCTTCCACGTGGGCACATGTAGCTCCGAGGCCCAGCTGAAAGTCACAGGTGGGCAGCCCCCTTCCACACCAGTCCCCCAGCTTCCTGGGCACCAGAATATCCTACCCATTGGTGCTGTCCGCGGGTGGGGGCAGAAATCTAAGACTTCCAAAAGTGATCTTGTCTTGGGGCTGGCAATTTTCCAACTCCTGGCCACTGAAGCCATGGACCAGAGAGGTCACTGGGGGTTAGGCTGGTGAAGATAGTCTTGAGAAATTCCAGGGCATGTGGGAGTCCCTCTCCGGGATTAATGCCACTTGCAGGAGGGAGATGGGGGCCCAGCTGCCACAGGCTTGGGCCCTAAGGTAAGGCAGGACCTTCCTGACTTCCACCCTCCCGGTGCCGCCTCCTATGATACGGATGCAGGCACATGCCAACAGGCACATGGATGCAGGCACATGCCAACACATCCACGTTTACACACATCTGCCTGCCTCAGGCTCGAAGGTGCAGGTGCAAAAGCATGCCTGTGACAAGTGTACAGATTTGGGCAAGCATGCAAAAGGATTTTAGGAACCTTCAGCTTGGGTTACACCTTGCCCCCAGAGCTGGCCATCCCTGAGTGCTTGTCCTTGAGTGCTCTTCCCCAACTGTCCTACCCCTAGGCCTCAGTCAGGTCCCATCTGTGTCCTCATCATCTATCCATTCATCCATTTATCCATTCACCTATCCACCTTCCATCCATCTGCTATGTGTCATCAACCCGTCATCTATCCATTCATCTATCATCCATCCTTCTACCATCTGTCCATCAATCCATTTGAAATCTATCCATTCATCCATCCAGCATCCACACACCTACCGTCTGTGCATTCACCGTCCACCGTCCGTCCATCCACTTACTATTCATCTTTCCATCCTGCTGCTCAGCCATTGATCCATCCGCATCCATCCCTCCACACGCCCATCCATCCGCTATTCATCCATTTACTATCCATCTATCCATCTGCTACCCATCCTTCCATTCATCTACCATCCACCCATCCATCCATCTAGTCACCTGTCTGCCATTCATCTACCCTTCCCCCATCCACTCACGTATTCATCATTCACTCAGCCACTATCCACCTGTCTTTCCATTCATCCACTGTCTATTCACCATCCATCATACATTCACAATCCAGCTCTATCCATTCATTCACAATGGAACATACCCTCTAAGCTCCTAACCAAGTCCTGAGCCTCACGATGGGCTGGATGCAGTCTGCCCTCAGGGAGTCCCCAGTCCGTTGGGGGAGTTGGACATGGAGGTAGTGTGTCCTTCATCCTAGGTGCCACCTCCCACTCCCAAGTCGTTAGGAGGAGACAGATGCACTCAGTTCTGTGGCCTGTGGGTTTGGGAAAGGATCCAGATGCCAGTGCCCTCCAGTTGAGTGATGAAGATGGGGAGTTTCCCAGGTGTCCTGAGCAGGGGCAGGATAGCAGGGGCCTGGTGTGGTCGTTGCAGTGGGCAACTGTATGGAGCCGCATGGAGCTGGGCTGTGCTTTGGCCCCTGTCTTGGTGAGGGGCTCTCAGCCTGGGTGAGCTGGCTCACATACAGACACCTGGCTGTGACCTGTAGTAAGGGCCCGGGCGCCGGTGTGTAAATGGGTGCCCATCCCAGGTAGGTGGTGTGGTGTAAGAGCTGGGAAACTGCTGGAGACAAGAATGGAAAGCTGGTGGAGCAAGATGAGGAGGTGGCCAGATGTGCACTTGGGGAAGACTGGAGGGCAGGCCTGGAGCTGGTGCTGGGGTGTCAGTGGTGCACGCGAGGGAGAGCGTGGAGGGGCTTCCAGTGGAAGGCCTGCTCGGGAGGGCGCAGGGGCTGATCTGCCTGGTGTGGCCCTGATGGGTGGCTGGTGTCTGGAAGTGCTCCCCACTCACGCTCCCTCACTCCATGGGATGCAAGTCTCTGGACTTCGCCAACTGCAGTTTCTCTCTCTTTGTGAGGAGGCTCACAGGAAGGCCTCGGGAAATTTTTCAGGGGCAAGCAAGGATGGAGGGCAGCAGGTGGTGGAATAAGCCTTTGGTTCTGTCTTCCTCTCTTGCCTGTGGTGTGCGGGGTTCAGCTGTGTGGGCACAGTAGCCTGGGCACGTTCTCCTCTGCCGAGACCACCCTGAGTTTCCGTCTGAGCGGTAGCTGGGTGGAGGGAGGAGAGTGTGGAGGGCACAGGGCAGGCAGTGACCACACATCACATGTCTGGACAGCCCCTCGAGCTTGGGCCCTGCTGTGTGACCAGGAGGGGAGTGGTTGCCACTCAACATTAGGGCCCTGGAATTCTGGACTGAAGGGACCTTGGAGGACATCTGGACAGACTGCCCTCTTGGGATGGGAGAAGTGTCTGCTTCCACACCCCCGGGACAGGGAGCTCATTTCTCAGGCGAACTCCCACACTCTCACAGCAGCAGGCCCTGTGGCTGCTCCCTCCCAACCCACACTGGGTCAGACAAGGCACCAAATGCCAGAAAGAACCCCAGCCATGGGGCTCGGAGCTTGTGCTTCTGAGAAGGGCACATGTGCCTGTCGTCAGCCTCCTGTGGGTGAGACCAGGCATGTTCTGAAGGGGTGTGTGGGGTGTGGGTCTGTGAGTTGGGGCTGAGCCCCTCTCCATAGGCTCACTGTGAGCGGCCTTTGTGTCTCCCTCTGTGATCAGGGTGGGCCAGCTGGCCTGGGTGGAGTTCTAGACCCTAACCCTAGGTCACTCTCCCGGCCTGGGTGGTACCGGCTCTGGCAGACCCCAGGGTGGCCCTGTACCAGTTTCTGGCCCCAGGCTATTCTAGCAAGTCCCACTTTTGGCAGGGGTGAGGGGGTGAGCTATGATGTAGCCTCAACCTCCTGGGCTCAAGCCGTCCTCCCACCTCAGCCTCACGAGGAGCTGGGATTACAGGCACAGGATGCCTCCACAAGGTCTTACCATGTTGCCCAGGCTGGTCTTGAACTCCTGGGCTCAAACAGCCCTCCTACCTTGACCTCCCAAAGTGCTGGGATTATAAGCGTGAGCCACTGTGCCTGGCCAGTTCCCACGTCTGACACCAGTTCTACAGAACAACACGATCACTATTTTTCTCCTGTTATTCCCTCAGCACAGAACACTCTGACCAGATGTCTGGGGGCCACACATCAAGCGATTCTCTAGCAGACAGCAACTGGCTGTCTACAATTCAGTTCAATTCTGATGCTTTCTACTTGGAGTTAGAGTCAGAGTTCACAGATTAAGGGCTCAGTCCGACAAGACTGCCCTCACTCAGATGCCAGTGGGAAGTCCCAGGCCACCCATACTTTTGACAGAACAGCTGTGAAATGGGGTTCCCACTACCCCTCCTTGAGTTTGATTTACTTGCTAAGACAGCTCCCAGAATTCATAGAAACACTTGTATTGAGCAGCTGCTATAAAGGATACAGCTCAGGAACAGCCGTGTAGAAAAGATTTAAAGGGCAAAGACCTTCCACGTCCTCTGTGGGTGTGCCATGCCCCCAACTCTCCACGCCTTCACCGACCTGGGGACGCACCAAATCTCATTCAGAGTTTTCATAGAGCATCATCTCTGACCCCCTCTCCGTGTCCTAAAGGAGAGACAGTGGGAAACTTCCAACCCTCTAAACACTTGGCCTTTCTAAAGGCCCATTCTGATGCTGTCCAGGACCCCTACCTGAGCCACCTCATTAACATAAACTCAGGTGTAGTCAAAGGAGCACACTGTGAACACTCAGGGACTTCTGAGGGCTTTAGATCCTCTGTGCCAGGAACCGAGGACAGAGACCCAATCTAGTGCCACACCCCCACACCAGTGAACCCTAAAGTGGCCCAGTCCTGTGGACTCCAGGGTGCCCTAGCCTGGCCCTTCTTCTTACCCTCCTGTGCAGAGGCAGCGCCGTGCCTGGTACGTGGCTTGCAGAATGTGGATGTCTTCGCGGGGGAGGTGGCCACGTTCTCCTGTGAGGTGTCTCACGCGGGTGGGCCGGAGGCCCGCTGGTGGCTGGATGGGACCCTGCTACAGGATGGCCCCCAGAGCGCCATCGCTGTGCGTGAAGGGACTTTTCACTCCCTGACGCTCTCAGGCCTGGGGGTGGCCGACTCCGGCACCATCACCTTCCGCGCAGGGGCCCTGGTCTCCATGGCCAAGTTGTTGATCAAAGGTATTGGCCAATGGGAATCCCCGCCATGCTGGCACTTTTGTGTGCTTCCTGCAGCCTCTTGGGATCAGGGATTGGCCCCCAGGGTCACAGGCTGGGCACCACTCTATGCATGCTGTCTGCCTGCAGCGGCACAGGTGGGCATGCAGGGTGGGTGAGAAGCCTGGGCTTAGGGACTGGTATAGCTGGACACCAGTCTGTGCCCTGCGGGTCACCACCTTGCTGGCTGCACGTGCCCAGCCGTGAAACCCAGTCCCTTGTGGAGGCAAGAGCAGCCCTGCGCAGCCTGCCCCTGCTCGCACTTGCTTCCCCCGCTGTGAGCTCAGGCTGGCTTTGTGCCCTTCTGGGAAAGAGCTGGCCATACAGGAGCCCCTCCCAGTGACTCACATGGTGCCTTTGCCCCCTGTACACCCTCATAGAAAATGTGGAAGGTTCACCCAGGTCCCAGGGGCGAACAGTCATTTGTGGAGTAGGATTTGGACAGGTGGAGATGGGACGGGGACCCCAAGAGAGATGGCATTAGGAGCAAGCTGGGCTGGGGCTCTGGCTCCTGAGCCAGGGTCAGAGGACATTTGGAGAGGGGGACTTTGGGGGCTGTGTGTCCCTTGGGGTAGTGTGCCCAGGGCCAGAGGGAAGTAGGGGCAAAAGGGACCAGGAGGGGCCCACCGGGAAAGAGAGCAAGCCCGACAGTGCTATCTGCCATGGGTGGGGGTGAGACGTGTCTGCAGTGGATGGGTGGGCCCCCTTCCCTGGGCCACGTGCCTGGCGGTCACTGCCCAGCCATTGCCTGCCACAGCTCTGCGCTTGCTGCCACTGAAGCCGCTGACGCTGACAGCAGAGGGAGGGAAGGCTGCGGAGGCTCAGCCGTGGGGGCTGACGTGTATCCGGCATGTTGGCCGACAGATCCTGTGGTGGAGGTGGTCAGTGCCATGCAGGACCTGGCTGTGGAGGAGGGCGGCTCAGCCGAGCTCCTCTGCCAGTACTCACGGCCTGTGCAGGCCACGTGGAAGACGGACGAGCGGGAGGTGCGCGCGGATGGGCGCCGTGTCATCATAGAGCAGGACTGGAACGTGGCCAGGCTGACCTTCAGGCCGGCCTTGCCCTGTGACAGTGGCATCTATTCTTGTGAGGCTGCGGGCACCCGCGTAGTGGCCCTGCTGCAAGTGCAAGGTGAGGCCGCCTGGGGGGCAGCCCCAGGCCCGGGGTCGCTTTGGCACAGCTTGGGCCACACAGTGACAGAGGAACGACAGGTGGTGTCTGGTAGTGCTGGGACGTAGGTGGCTCGGACAGGTGGCAACAGGCCCTGGAGGTGGCAGGCTCGCTGCACCAGGAGCTGAGCTGTGGGCAGGCAGGGCGCGCACAGCTGCTGGGCTTGTGGCTTCCATGAGGAGTGTGTGGCCAAATTTGAGACTCCTAGATGTGAACCCACAGGAGAATTAGAGAGGGAGGGGAGAGCGGAGGGCAGTGGACTTGGGAGGAGGTCTCTGGTTGGTGTGAGTCTGAGCAAGGCATCCCAGTGGCCAGGCAGCGGGTCTGGGAGCTCTGTTTGGGGTGCGGAGAAAGGGCTGTTCCCAGACCTGAAGCTGCAGCAGGGCCCTGGCGAGTAAAGCCCAGCTCGAGCCTCATGTCTGCGTTTGAGCCCAGTTGTGCGGTTGGCAAGTTTTTAGTCTCATAAACACCTGTGAGGTTTCTCACCTGTGAGGTCAGGAGCCCAGTGCCAAAGTGAGCAGGGCGTGGCGTGGAGGTGGTCAGTGCCATGCCCTGGACGCTGAGTGCCCCCCTCCACGTAGCCTCAGGGAAGGGGCATTTTGTTTGGCTTTTTGTAGTTTTCAGGGCTCTCCCTGGGGACGTGGGGACGCTGGAAGTGTAGACTGGTCTGAGACTCTCTCTCCCTGCAGCCAAGAACACGGTGGTGCGGGGGCTGGAGAATGTGGAGGCGCTGGAGGGCGGCGAGGCGCTGTTTGAGTGCCAGCTGTCCCAGCCCGAGGTGGCCGCCCACACCTGGCTGCTGGACGACGAACCCGTGCGCACCTCGGAGAACGCCGAGGTGGTCTACTTCGAGAATGGCCTGCGCCACCTGCTGCTTCTCAAAAACTTGCGGCCCCAGGACAGCTGCCGGGTGACCTTCCTGGCTGGGGACATGGTGACCTCTGCGTTCCTCACGGTCCGAGGTGACTGCGCGGTGTTGGTGCGGGGCAGGCCGGATCCCTCCCACTAGAGGCTGCGGTGGGCGGGCGGGCTGCAGAGGGCTGGGACTGGGGGCTCCGGCTGCAGAGGGGCGTCAGGGGCGGAGGCCCTGGGGCTGCGGGGAGGGCGGGAGAAGAGAGCGACACGAGGGACGGGGTTCGCCAGGGGTTGCTCCTTCCACCTGAGGCCCAGAGCCACCTGCTCCGCAGTGGATAGGAGCCCCCAGCCCGGGGCCCAGGAGGGGTGGCACGGTGCGTGCGTCCTGTGCTGAGACAAGAGGTGCCTCAGAGCTGGGAGGGGACGTGTTGGTCTCTGGAACCCATAGGAGGCTGGGTTGAAGGCAGGAAGGACGGAGCAGGGCTGAGGGCCAAGCAGGGGTGTCCCCGTGGGAGGCTGGGCTGCCCTCACCAGAGGGGCTCGTGGGGCCACAGGTAGGGAGCTTCGGTCTCCCAGACCCCTCCCACCCACGCATATGTGACGAAGCGAGGGTTGGAAGCCCAGGCACCGGCCAGGCTGGTCGGAAGCCCAGGCACCAGGCCAGCACAAGCTCAGGCCCTCGTCCTCACACCCCTTCCCCCGCATGGCCGCAGGCTGGCGCCTGGAGATCCTGGAGCCACTGAAGGATGCGGCGGTCCCGGCCGGCGCACAGGCCCGCTTCACCTGCACGCTCAGCGAGGCGGTGCCGGTGGGAGAGGCGTCCTGGTACATCAACGGCGCTGTGGTGCAGCCAGATGATGCCGACTGGACGGTCGCTGCCGACGGCAGTCACCACGCCCTGCTGCTGCGCGGTGCCCAGCCCCACCACGCCGGGGAGGTCACCTTCGCTTGCCGCGACGCCGTGGCCTCTGCGTGGCTCACCGTGCTGGGTGGGTGGTGGGCGAGCTCCCTGCTCCCTCCCTTGCAGGTCGGTCTAGGGGTGTCCCAGGCTGGGTTCTGCAGCATCTGCCCCCTCCACACCCTCTGGTTGGGCTGCCTGAAGATAGGGGCCTGACCGTGGGAGTTTGGGAGACTGCCCTTGGCCGGGCATAACCATGCATGAGCCCACCACCCTGTGGGTTCCTGAGGCCAAGGTCCCCTCATCCTGCCCCATCTCCTCACCTCCCCCCACCCCCAGTGCACATCTGAGCCCAGCTCTGGGCAGACCAGAGGTAGGAGGGGCTCTGGCCCCAGAGACTGCTGGGGGCTCTCCACGCCGGGTGGCTCCAGGCAGTCTCCATGGGATATGCAGGTGTGCCACCACGGGGCCTGGGCAGCAGCCTGCACTCCCTGAGACATGTGGGCCACTGGCACAGCAGCTCGGAGCCTCAGGGTGCGGCCACCTGCAGGCAGTACAAAGCCCAGTGGCCTCCAGAGGGGCTGTCTGTGCCAACAGGGAGCCGTCGCCTGACCGGTCCCCCTTTCCCCCAGGCCTCCCTGAGCCCCCAGAGGATGCTGAGGTGGTGGCTCGCAGTGGCCACGCTGTGACACTGTCTTGGGCGGCTCCCACGAGCGATGGAGGCGGTGGTCTCTGTGGCTACCGCGTGGAGGTGAAGGAGGGGGCCACAGGCCAGTGGCGGCTATGCCACGATCTGGTGCCTGGACCCGAGTGTGTCGTGGATGGCCTGGCCCCCGGGGAGACCTACCGCTTCCGTGTGGCAGCCGTGGGCCCTGCGGGCGCCGGGGAGCCAGTGCACCTGCCCCAGACTGTGCAGCTTGGTGAGTTGCTACGCTGGGACCTGGGGAGTTCACAGCCTCCACAAGCTGGAGGAGGGAGGGGGGCCTCGGGGTGGGGCCGGCGCTCTGGGTGCATCTTTGCTGATGGGGCCTGTCCTCCTCCATGGACACTGTTCCCAGCAGAGCCACCAAAGCCTGTGCGTCCCCAGCCCTCAGCTCTTGAGAGCCGGCAGGTGGCAGCTGGTGAGGATGTCTGTCTGGAGCTTGAGGTGGCCGCTGAGGCTGGCGAGGTTGTCTGGCACAGAGGGACGGAGCGCATCCAACCCAGCGGGCACTTCGAGGTGGTCTCCCAGGGTCGGCGACAGATGCTGGTGATCAGGGGCTTCACGGCAGAAGACGAGGGCGAGTACCGCTGTGGTCTGGCCCAGGGCTCCACCTGCCCCGAGGCTGCCACCTTCCAGGGTGCGTCCGCCCTGTCCTCCCAGCTCCAGGGTGGGGAGCTCTGGGTGGGGGTGCAGTTTGCCCGCCTTCTCACAGGCTCTCTCAGGGAAGGGCTGAGGGTCCTCTTGAGGACCCCGCCACGTGGGAGAGACCGAGGCTCAGTAGGGAGATGTGCAAACCCCACATGCAGAGCCTCGACGGCCGAGGACAGCCTACTGCACCTGAGCAGGTCCGGGCTGGTGCAGCACTTGGTTCTCCTGTTCTGGTCCCTTTAAGCTTCTGGGCCCCTGTACACAAACATCCCCTGTATTCTGAACTCCCTGCAACTCCTGGTGCTCCAAGCCACCCCACCCTCTGAGGCCCGTCCCCTGCACTCTGAGCCTGAGCCCCTCTGCCTGGCAGCCAGCACTCCCATGAGTCTAGGTGCTGTATCCGAGAAGCAGGGTTAGAAGGGCTCAAATCAGCCCAATTTGCCTTTGCAGAGTCCTTTTCTGTTCCGGGCATCACATGTCCTGTGCAGGGAGGTAGACTGAGGCCCCACTCCAAGTGGGAGAGCCGAGGCTCAGAGGCTCTGAGACTTGCAAAGATTGTGCCATCTGAAGTAGCCAGTGCCAGGCGGGCAGAGAGGCCTAGCAAGGCCACAGACCAGCCACATGCTGATTAGCAGCCCAGGTGGGTCTGGGGTGTTAGCTCTGTCGTAGCCCACTGACCCATCTCCTGCCTTTCTCAGTGGCGCTGAGCCCAGCCTCTGTGGATGAGGGCCCTCCGCAGCCCAGCCTGCCCCCCGAGGCAGCTCAGGAGGGTGACCTGCACCTGCTGTGGGAGGCCCTAGCTCGAAAGCGTCGCATGAGCCGTGAGCCCACGCTGGACTCCATCAGCGAGCTGCCTGAGGAGGATGGCCGCTCGCAGCGCCTGCCCCAGGAGGCAGAGGAGGTGGCACCTGACTTCTCCGAAGGCTACTCCACGGCTGATGAGCTGGCACGCACTGGAGAGGCTGACCTTTCACACACCAGCTCTGATGACGAGTCCCGGGCAGGCACCCCTTCCCTGGTCGCCTACCTCAAGAAGGCGGGGAGGCCAGGCACGTCACCACTGGTCAGCAAGGTGAGCACCCCAACTTGGCCTGCAAGGAGAGGTCTGAGACCTTCGCCATCCTTCCATCCCTCCATCCATCCATCCATGCATCCACTATTCATTCATCCACTATTCATCCACCCATAAATGCATCTATTCATCTATCATTTTTTCTTCTATTCATCTGCTCATCTACCATTCATCCATCTATCCATGCATCCATTTATCCACCTTTACTTCCTTCCATGTACCCATCCATGCATCTGTCCATCCACCATCCATCCATGCATCTGTCCATCCATCATCCATCCATGCATCTGTCCGTCCACCATCCATCCATGCGTCCATCCACCATTCATCCATCCATTCATGCATCCATCTACCATTCATTCACCTATCCGTGCATCCATCCATTCTTCCTTCCACCTACCCATCTACCATTTATCCACCTGTGCATCATCCATCCTTCCACTCAGCCATCTGCCATCCATCCATTCATGCATCCATCTTTCCATCCTTCCCTCCTTCTACCATCCATCCATTCATACATCTGTTCTTTCCTTTCATCTGTTTATTCGTCATCCGTCTACCATCATCCATCCATTCATCCATCTTTCCATCCACCCGTCCACCACCAATCCATTCATGCTTCTGCCTTTCCTTCCTTTCATCTGTTCGTCATCCATCCACCATTCATCCACTTGTCTCTGCATCCACCCATCCTTCCTTCCATCCACCCATCCACTATTCATTCATCTATGTGTCCATCCATCCATCTGCCATCCATCCATTCATGCATTCATCTTTCCATCCTTGCATCGTTCTACCATCCACCCAGTCATACATTTGTCTTTCTTTCCTTTCATCTGTTTATTCATTATCCATCCGTCCATCCGTCACCGATCCACTCATGCTTCTGTCTTTTCTTCCTTTCATCTATTCATCACCCACCCATCCTTCCACCCACCCATACATGAGCCACCCGTCAGTGCATGCATTTATTCTCTTCTGTCCATCCACCATCCATCCTTCAATCCATGCATCTATTTTTCTTTCCATTTATGTTTCCATTCTTCCGTTTATTCATTCATCCATTCATGCATTCATTCTTTTTTCCTTTAATCCGCCCATCTACTTATGTGTCCATTTTCCTTTACTTTTTTTTTCTTTTCTTTTCATGTTCGACACCAACTTGAACCAGACCTTTACTTTCATCTATTCATTCACCTGCCATCTGTTCATCCATATGTTCATCTTTCCTTCCTTTCTTCCATCTATCCATCCATGCACACATTCTTCCTTCCATCAGTCATCCATCCACCCATCTGCCATCTGTGTACTCATCCATCCATCATCTATTCATCATCCTACCGTCTGTCCATTCATCTATCCGTCATCCTTCCATCTGTCCATCCATGCCTGTATCCATTCATCATCCATCTATCATCCTTCCATCTGTCCAGCCATGCATGCATCCATCCTTCCTTCTTTTCATCTATTTATCCATCGTTCTCTCTGACTTGCATCTGTCTACCCACTGTCCATTCATGTATCCACCCAGCATACTTCCATTCATCCATCCATCTGCTCTCCATGGGCCACTCCTGTGCCTGTTCACCTGTTTATTGATTTATCTGTCATCCTGTTTACCCACCCATAACAACTGTACAACTCCATTCATCTGCTGTTTATTATCCATCCACTATTCGTCCATGATCTATTCCTGCACTTGTTCACCTGCTCGTCTGTTTATCTGCCAGCCTGTTTACCCACTCATCCACCCATACCACCATCTGTCTAACCATTCACTCATCCGCCAGCCACTTGCCCACCCATACATGCAGACACCTGTTCTCCCATTCAACCCTCTGTTCATCGGTGTATCTCTCCATCCTCCCTGCACCCACCCAGTCCTATACCTGCCTGACTGTTAAAACTTTTGCCTAAAGAGTTGGAACTGGCCTATTCATGGTGATCTTCACAACCCTGTTCATCCCTGTCTGGGTGACTGTGTCAAGTGATTTCCAGGAAGTGGGTCTGCCTTTTGGGAGGTGCTGTCGGACATCTAGGTCAGTTGAGGCTAGTGTGGGTCCAGTTGGTAAGAGGAAAAACGGCATACTGGAGTGAGACCTGGAGCTGTCCCCGCCATGCGTCCCGTGCTAGTCCTGCCCTGTTTCTGGCCTCAGTTTCCCTATCTCACCATGACATCAGGCTCTGTGCCCACAGGTCGGGGCCCCAGCAGCCCCCTCTGTGAAGCCACAGGAGCAGCAGGAGCCACTGGCTGCTGTGCGCCCACCTCTGGGAGACCTGAGCACCAAAGACCTGGGTGATCCCTCAATGGACAAGGCAGCTGTGAAGATCCAGGCCGCCTTTAAGGGCTACAAGGTTCGGAAAGAGATGAAGCAGCAGGAAGGGCCCGTGTTCTCCCACACATTTGGGGACACTGAGGCACAGGTGGGGGATGCCCTGCAGCTGGAGTGTGTCGTGGCCAGCAAGGCAGATGTGCGAGCCCGCTGGCTGAAGGATGGCGTGGAGCTGACTGATGGGCGGCACCACCACATTGACCAGCTTGGGGATGGCACCTGCTCTCTGCTGATTACTGGCCTAGGCCGTGCTGATGCTGGCCACTACACCTGCCAGGTGAGCAACAAGTTTGGCCAGGTAGCCCACAGTGCCTGCGTGGTGGTCAGTGGGACAGAGAGTGAGGCTGAGAGCTCCTCCAGCGGTGAGCTGGATGATACCTTCCGGCGGGCCGCCCGGCGGCTGCACCGGCTCTTCCGCACCAAGAGCCCGGCTGAGGTTTCAGACGAGGAGCTGTTCCTGAGTGCAGATGAGGGCCCTGCAGAGCCAGAGGAGCCCGCAGACTGGCAGACGTACCACGAAGATGAGCATTTCATCCGCATCCGTTTTGAGGCACTCACTGAGGCCCGCCAGGCGGTAACCCGCTTCCAGGAGATGTTTGCCACGCTGGGCATCGGAGTGGAGATCAACCTTGTGGAGCAGGGGCCCCGGAAGGTGGAGATGTGCATCCGCAAAGAGGCCCCTGCACCTGGGGCGCCTCCAGAGCCAGCGCCCAGCCTGCTGACTTCTGATGCCGGTGAGTCTGCATGAGCCTCGGTCTGGGGTCCAGAGCCAGGGTGGAGAGGCAGGCGGAGGCAGGGGAGAAGGAGCCGGGCTAGTTGTGGCCAGAGTCTGCTGCAGGCTCAAGGGGTTACCTGTGCCCACCATTGGGCTCTTTGCAGGTGCAGCCCACTGGGTATGAACAGCTCTGACTTTGAGGTTAAATAGAGGTTAAAATCTATTTGAACTCCAACTCTGTCTCTTACTAGCTGTGTGCTTTGGGAGAAACTGCTTAGCTTTCCCATGTGTGAAATGATGTGAAAGCCAGTTGTACCTTGGTATACACAGAGGATGGATTTCAGAACCCTCATGCGTACCCAAGTCCACACATACTCAAGTCCCCAGATGAGCCCTGCAGAACCTGTGCACTGAAAAGTCAGCCCTCCCTGTACAGGGTTTCGCATCCTGCAAGTGCTATATATTTTGATCCACATTTGGTTGAAAAAAATCCGTGTATAAGTGGACCCAAGCAGTTCAAGTGCCTGTTGTTCAAAGGTCGTGCGTACTCACTCCCTAGAATTTTATTTTTTAAATGAGACTCTGAAATGTAACCTGTATAAAATGCTGCATTCCTCATGGTCCGGTCTGCATACCATTTCCCATTCAAGCATCTAGGAGTCATTGAAAAGCCGTTTCCCTATTTACTTGTATCTCTCTAGGAATGTTAAGGAGGGTGTGATGAATATCCCACATGTTATTTCTTGAAACTGCTCTCCAGTTTTGAGCTTCCCCCTCACTTTGAGTCCCTCACCTGCTCCTCCTGGACTTACAGACCACATAGTCTTCATCTTTGCTTTACCTCCCTTTTCCTCCGTTTCCAGCCCCTTCTCCCTTTCGCCTCAAAGTAGCTTGGGAAGCAAGCTGGCAAAGAGAATTCTTAGAGAACAAGGAAGAGAGAGAGGCTTAGCGGGTGAAGACACCATTCTGTTTAGCTGTTAGGGTCTCCGAGTGCTCCCATGTGAATGATTGCTCTGTACGTCATGTGTGTCAAACCGTTCCTCTGGTGGTGACTTGCTTGTATGTGGCAGCCAGACATGATCATTGTTCCCTGGGGCTAACTCAGCCATCTTTCCCAGCCCCGGTGTTCCTGACCGAGTTGCAGAACCAAGAAGTGCAGGATGGATATCCTGTGAGCTTTGACTGCGTGGTGACGGGTCAGCCCATGCCCAGTGTGCGCTGGTTCAAGGATGGGAAGTTGTTGGAGGAGAATGACCACTACATGATTAATGAAGACCAACAGGGTGGCCATCAGCTCATCATCACAGCCGTGGTGCCAGCAGACATGGGCGTCTACCGCTGCCTGGCTGAGAACAGCATGGGGGTCTCCTCCACCAAGGCCGAGCTCCGTGTGGACTGTGAGTGCTGCTCTCTGATTTGGCGTCTCCAGGTTGGTGGTGTAGGGGCTCCTGAGTTCGGCTTGAGGATGGTTGAGAGAACATTCATCTCAGGCCAGGCAGGATTTGGGGCCTCAGTGTCTTGTGGCTGATGGAAAGCTCTCTGGGAGCTCAGGCCAAGA
Organism: Sapajus apella; assembly: GCF_009761245.1. Lineage (NCBI taxonomy): Eukaryota > Metazoa > Chordata > Mammalia > Primates > Cebidae > Sapajus > Sapajus apella. The sequence continues at coordinate 1,663,830 of NW_022436989.1, forward strand.
CAGGTCCCCCGTCCGCAGCCCCTTGGGGTAGGGGGTTGAGGGATATCATCTCTGTGAGAGGCATCCTGGCTGGGATGGAGGCCCAGGAAGGTTTGGAAGTGGACCTTATGGAGTGGGGTGAGTGGGTCAAGAAGGGTGAGTCCAGCCTACCCCAGGGTCCCTTTTGAAGGCTGTCGAATGGCTTGATGAGGAAGCCTCTCAGGAGAAACCCGGGCTGAGGCGGATGGTTCGTGGCACTGTGGCATTGTGAGAAGCATTTACCCAACCTTTGTCCTCCGTTCCTATGCAGAGCTTCTAAATCCCTTGGAATTTCCTGGGGGACAGGAGCGTCTTTTGTTCTAATAAGGTGACTCTTGGTGGTCCCCAGGTAGCTTCAGGATGAGGGCTGCTTTCCAGAAAGATTAAGCCTTTATTAGAAGCCCAAAACTTTCAGCCCTACCTCCATTCTCTCGGGAGGGTAGAGACGCTGGAGGCTAAGGAATCTATCATGTCTGTGTGCTGCAGCCTCCGCACCAACCCGTACACTAAGAGGCTTGGGTAGCTTTCGGGGGGGTGAACACGTGGAGGTGCCAGGACAGTGGCGCCAAGTGCCGCTCTTCTCTCTCACACCTTGCCCTGTGTGTCTTTTCCGTGAGGCTGTTCCTGAGTTATATCCTTCACAGTAAACCACTAGTAGTGAGTCAAGCACTTTTCTGAGTTGTGCAAGCCATTGTGGCAAATTATCCAACACAGGAGGAGGGTTGTGGGAACCTCCAGTTCATAGCCATCCAGTCAGAAGTGTGGGTGGCAGTCCGGGACTTACAGCTGGCATCTGCAGTGGGGACAGCCTTGTGAGACTGATCCGGTTAATGTTTGGGGTGTGTGCTACCTTTGGGCAGTTAGCGTCAGAATGGAATGGATGTGTTGTGCGTCCAGTTGGCATCAGATGTGTTGTGAGTAAAAACAGCTTAGGCACAGAGGATATGCGGAAAGTAAATACGCACATGAAAGATGTGTGACGTCATTAGCCATTAGGGATATTCACGTTAATACCCTGATGAGCTGTCACTGCATACCCACCAGAATGGCTAAAATTAAAAATGGGGATAGCACCAAATGCAAGTGAGGATACGGAGAAACTGGGTCACTCATTCATTCCTGGGGGGAGAGTAAAATGGGCCAGCCACTCTGAAAACACTGTGGCAGCCTCTTACAAAACTAACTGTGTGCTTACCATATAACCCAGCAATTTCTTTTTTTGGCATTTATACCAGAGAAGTGGAAAGATTTCATTCAAACTAAAACCTGCCCTCAAATGTTCATAGGACTTACATTCCTAACAGAGCCAAGTGCTGTGACACTCCAAATGTCCTTCATGGGTGAGTGGTTAAACCATTCACTTATGTACATCTGTTCCATGGAATGCTACTACTCAGCCATAAAAAGGAACTATTGATGAATAATAACTACAATAAAATTGCATCTTATGACGTGAAATTAAATATATAAACATACACTCAATTATGTTCTTGTAAAACTTTTGAAATCTCAAGAAAAGCAATGGATTGCGTCAGTGTTGGTTTCCTGGTTGGATGCTGTAGCATAGTTAGGTGAGATGCTGACGTTGGAGAAAGGTGGATGAAGAATAAATGGAATCTCTGTATCGCTTCATAGAACTGTGTGTGAATTTACAATTATTTCAAAATAAAAAAAATTATTAAAGACAAGTCAATGATCTTAAATAAGAAAAGAACTTACATGTTTATCCACATAGTTCCATCTCTGAGCGCTTCATTCTGTTGCATAGATCTAGGCTTCCCTCTGCCCAAGGACATCTTTTACCGTTTCTTGTATTGTGGGTATGCTGGAATTCCTTCAGATTTGGTGTGTCAGAAAATGTCTTTGCTTCAGTTTTGTTTTTGAAAGATATTTTTCCTAGGACAGTTTTTTCTTTCCATATTTTAAAGACAGTGGTCCACTGTCTTAAAGCTTGCATTGTTTCCAGTGAGAATCAGGATGTCATTCTTATCACTGATTCTCTGTACATGACTTGTCTTTGTATAAGGACTTAAAACTTTTTAAGTATTTGCACACCATGAAATTGATAATTTAATAGTGTACAATTTCGTGGGTTTTAGTGTATTCACAAGGTTGTGCAACCGTCACTTCGGTCTAATAATATGTTCTGGAATATCTAATTCCGGAACATTTTCATCATGCCTGAAAAGAAACCATTGGCAGTTGTCCCCAGTTCTCCCATTCCCCCAGCCCCTGGAAATGACTAATCTACTTTCTGTCTCTATGGGTTATCCTATTCTGGACATTTCCTGTGAGAAGAAGCCTACAATGCATGGCCATGTGTGCCTGCCTTCCTTCACTGAGCATACTGTTGACAAGGTCCATCCGTGTAGTGGTGTGTTGTACTGTCGTACACATTTTTGTGGATGAAAAATATTCCATGGTATGTGGAGTATTGATGCATTTATTGGGTGGCATTTATCCGTCGGAGGTTTTGGCTGTTATGAACAGTGCTGCAGTGAACGTTTGTGTAGTTTGTGTATGAGTGTTTGTGTGAGCGTGTTTTTAGTTTTCTCTTGTATACACCTAGGAGTGGAATTGCTTGGTCATGTGGCAACCTGGCTGAACTCCTAGAGGAACTACCAGCCTTTCCCACAGTAGCCACATCATTTTACACTCCCATGAGCCACGTGCAGGCGTTTCAGTTTCTCCACACCCTTGCCAGGACTTGCTCTTGTTCATCTTTTTGTTACAGCCATCCTAACAGATGTGAAGGGGTACCTCATTGTGTCAATTTGCTTTCATTTCCCTAGTGACTAATGATACCGAACAAGTTTTCATGTGCTTCTTGGCCATTTGTATATCTCTGGAGAAATGTCTATTCAAATCCTTTGGACGTTGTAAAATTGGGTAATTTGTCTTTTATTTTTGAGTTATAGGAGTTCTTCATATATTCTTGATACTAGAGCCTTATCAGATAAAAAGTTTTCAAATATTTTCTCATTCTGTGGGTGTCTTTTTACTTTCTTGAGAGTGTTGCCTGGTTTTTATTCATGTGTTTTTGTCCACTATCTTTTCTTCTGTAATATCCATCCTATAAATTTCATTCATTGTATTTTTTGTCTCCATAAGTTCCACTTGAGTCTTTTAAAATATATTCTGCATCTCTACCTAACGTTTGAATGCAGAGAATACAATTCTAATACCTGTTTTCATGTCTCCTCTACCAGTTCTAACATCTGCATCAGTTCTGGGTTGGTTTCTGTGGATTATTTTCTATGCTATGGTCATCTTTTCCGGTCTCTTGGCATGTCTGGTGATCTTTAATTGAGTGTCTGACATTGTAAGCTTTACCCTGTTGGGATGTTTTGTATTTCTGCAGATCTTCTTGAGCTTTGTTCTGGGATACAGTGAAGAAACTTGGATGGGATTTTATTCGTGGGGCCTGGCTTTTATGATTTCTTTGGTTGCTCCAGAGCAGTGCTCAGTCTAGGGCTAATCACCTCGCACTACCGAGGCAAGAACTTTCCCGAGTAGTCGGTGCCCTTTGAATTAGGAATCTTTCCAGTCTGACTGGTGGAGCCAGGCACTATTCCTGGTACTGTTTCCCTCGTCATTTCAGGTGCGTCTTTCTTCACATGCAAATGCTAGTCAGTATTCTGCCGAGTCCTTGAGGCAGGTCCTTTCTCTGTACAACCTTCTTTTCCCCAGCACTTTGTCTGTGAACTCTAGCTGCCTTAGTCTTTCAGGTCTCTGAGCTCATCTTCTCAACTCAAGGAGTCTGCTTCTGCCTCAGTGTCCCTTCCCTGGCCCTACAAATTCAAGGCAGGAAACTGGAGCAATCATAGGGCTCATCCTTGTTTCCTGTCTTTAAGGAATCACTGCCCTGGCCTGGTGCGCAGTGGCTCGTGACTGTAATCCCAGCATTTTGGGAGGTTGAGGCAGGAGGATCACTTGAGCCTGGGAGGTTGAGGTTGCAGTGAGCTCTGATTGAACCACTGCACTCCAGCCTGGGTGACAGAGTGAGATGCTGTCTCAAAAAACAGAAAAGAAGAGACATAGAATGTATTTTATTTTATTTTACTTTTTTGTATCTCTTAAGATTTTTCATAAGTTATTGGGGTACAGGTGGTGTTTGGTTACATGAGTCAGTTCTTCAGTGGTGATTTGTGAGGCTTTGGTGCACTCATCACCTGACCTGCATACACTGCACCGTGTTCGTCACCCTTTGTCCCCTGCCTCCCTCCCCCTCTTCCCCTGCCGGTCTCTAAAGTCCACCACACCATTCTTAGGCCTTTGCATCCTCACAGCTGCGCTCCCACATGTGAATGAGAACATGTGATGTTGGTTTTTCCATTCCTGGGTTACCTCTCTTAGAATAATAGTCGCCAGTCTCATCCAAGTCACTGCAAATGCTGTTAATTCATTCCTTTGTGTGGTTACGTAGTATTCCATCGTGTAGATACACACCACAGTTTCTTTATCCACTCGTTGCTTGATGGACATTTGGGCTGGTTCCACGGTTTTGCAGTTGTGAACTGTGCGGCTATAAACATTTGTGTGCAGGTATCCTTTTTGAGTAATGACTTACTTTCCTCTGGGTAGATTCCCAGTAGTGGGATTGCTGGAACAAATGGCAGTTCTACCTTTAGTTCTTTAAGGAATCTCCACACTGTTCCATAGAGGCTGCACTGGTTTACATGCCCACCGGCAGTGTAGACGTGTTCCCTGATCACTGCTCCATACCAACATCTCCTGGATTTTGATGACGGCCATCCTTGCAGCAGTGAGGCGGTATCACATTGTGGTTTTGCTTTGCATTTCCCTGATGATTAGTGATGTTGAGACATAGAATATATTTTAAAAACCCAAGTAGAACTTCTAGAGATGATAGAACTTCCAATGGATAGGATTAATAGCAGGTTAGAGAAGATGATTAGAAATTTATTACAGAAGAAAGACTACATCATGCAAGGACATGAGGGAAGAAGGGAGAGGCAGCTCTCTGGGGTCCCTTCTATAAGAGCAGTAATCCCATTGATGGGCGCCCCACCCTTATCCACCTCCCAAGGGCCCACCTCTTCATCCATGGGGGGGCTAATATTTCAGCATATGGTCTTTGGGGGCTACCCAAACATTTATTCCGTAAGAGAGGGTAAGTCCAGCCCCAGTCACTCCATCTTGACTAGAAACACAAGTCCCAGCAGCTGATTTTGAGGACTGTGTCTCTTTTAAGTTCTGGGGTACATGTGCAGAACGTGCAGGTTTGTTACATAGGTATACACGTGCCATGGTGGTTTGTTGCACCCATCAACCCGTCACCTACATTAGGTATTTCTCCTAATGCTCTCTCTCCCCTAGCCCCCCACCCCGATAGGCCCTGGTGTGTGATGTGCCCCTTCCTGTGTCCATGTGTTCTCATTGTTCAGCTGCCACTTATGAGTGAGGACATGTGGTGTTTGGTTTTCTGTTCCTGTGTCAGTGTGCTGAGAATGCTTTGAGGGCTGTTCCTCTTCATCCCCTTGTTCCCTAGTAGGATTGAACTGGAAGCTTCCACCACTATCACTGTTTCTTTGAGGCCTCTGGACCATCCGGTATTTAGTTTGCTGTGTCAAACAGGCTTGTAGTTGGTTAGAGACCTTGAGGAATGGGGCTGGTAACAGCCCGGGGTGGAGAGGCAGCGATGCTGCTGTTCCCCCCGTGACTTCCTAGCTCCCAAGTCTAAGTGGCTCCCAGGCAGGGCTGTGTGACTAGTCAGGACCTCTGAGGGCTGACGCCACCCTGGTGCAGGAGCTTGTGCTGGGGCAGGTGGGGTGGCAGGCGTTGCTCTAGCTCCCTTTCCTTCTTCAGTGACAAGCACAGACTACGAAACTGCGGCAGATGCCACGGAGACCTCGTCCTACTTCAGTGCCCAAGGCTACCTGTCCAGGTAGGGGCTGCAGAGGTGGGCTGTGCCCCGGACTGACCTTGCAGGGCCTGTTGGGGAATGACGGTGCTGGGCGAGGGCCGGGCTTGGGCTGACAGCATGCACTCCTGGAGCCTTCCTCCACACCTCGGTGGTCTCTGTCCGCTGAGTCAGCAAACAAGGGCTTCCAATGTCATCCATGCCCGAGCCCCTCAGCACCCCTCCCGCCCTGCTTCATGGCTGCCACCTTTTCTGTTCTCCTGCCAGCCGGGAGCAGGAGGGGACAGAGTCCACCAGTGACGAAGGCCAGCTGCCCCAGGTGGTAGAGGAGCTGAGAGACCTCCGGGTAGCCCCTGGCACACGCCTGGCCAAGTTCCAGCTCAAGGTGAAAGGTGAGAGGGAAAGGGAGTGGGGACATTGCCGTGGCGGGATGGAGGTCGAGGAGCTGTCCCACGTCAGCCACAAGTGAAAGGAGACCCGGGCCGTGGGGTCAGGCGGTCACTCATCCTGCTGTACAGGGTCCAGCCCTGTAGGGTTCTGTGAGCCCCTCCCTGTTGGTGCAGAGACAAGAAACTGGAAATAAAAGACACAGACACAGAGATAAGGGGAATTTGGGCTCGGGGGTCCACTGCCAACCAAAGCGTGGAGACCAGCAGTGGCCCCGAGTGCCTGGACGCTCTTTTATTGAGCACAAAGCAGAGGGCAGGTAGGTAGTGCGGGGTAATGGTGGTCGGTGATAGGGTCAGGTAAGTCACGTGTCTTGAAGATCGGGGGCCCCGGACGTTCAAGTAGCTGAGGCAAGAAAACCTAATGCGTCAGCGCTCTTCGCGTATTTGTCAGAAATCTTAAGGACGTTAATTCTTATCCTCTGAGAAAAAAGAGAAACCAGGTGCAGAAGCAGAGCGTGAGGGTGGACATGGAAAGTGACCGCTGAAGCACAGCCTCGCATAGAGACAGTTGAGCCCCCAGATGTCTGCGGGCTCCCGACAGCCGTCAGCCCTTGCCCCAAGAGCGTGGAGGGGCAGAGTTTTCTCCTAACTTCCCCAGGAAGGAGACATCTGGGCCATTTGGACGTCTCCTCCCCAGCTGGCTAAACGGCGGGTGCTTTCCCAGCGCTGGCGCTGTCACACAGCCGAGGCGCCCTCCAGCAGCCCTTACGTGGGCGTAGCAGAGGGCTTAGGGCATCATGACTTAGGATCACTGTTCACAGTGTCACCTCAGTTCCATGCTTCATAACCCAAAAGTCATTAGTAAAATTAAAGGTTATATTGAGTATATATTTTTATAAGTAACCATAAAATTATATATGATTATATAAAGGAATAACTATGTGCCTACATTTCTAAATTAATATTTATATGAGAACAGGCTGAGGCTTCAGACCCTTACGATGGTACTTGCAGGGCTCCCCCCACATGCTGCCTGGGTGCGGGAGGCCACCACGGCGTCACTGGTGTTGTGGGGTCTGTCTGCCATCTGGAGGGCACAGTGTCCATGGGTGGTAGCCCAGGCTGACCACTCCACCTCCTGTGGCCCAGGCTACCCAGCTCCCAGGTTATACTGGTTCAAAGACGGCCAGCCCCTGACCGCATCCGCCCACATCCGCATGACTGACAAGAAGACCCTGCACACCCTGGAGGTCATGTCGGTCACCCGGGAGGACGCTGGCCAGTACGCGGCCTACATCAGCAATGCCACGGGCGCCGCCTACTCGTCTGCGCAGCTGCTGGTCCAAGGTGGGTGCTCCCGGGTCCCGGGCAGAGCCTTGGGCACTGGCCAGCATCCTGGCCAGGGCTGACACCCCGCAACCCTGCCACCTCAGGCCCTCAGTGGGGGTCAGTGGCCATCACCCATTCGTACAGAGCAGCACAGGCGGCCAGAAGTCGGCCCTGCAGGGAGGTGTGCAGCCCTCTGTCATGACCGATGGGCAGGCTGGAGGTTGAAATTGACCCAGGAAAGTGAGTCAGCCCTGTGGCTCTAGGTAGACCTGCACACAGCCGGAGCCAGTGGTAGCGTGGGACTAGTGAACCCTACTTCCTTATTGTTGAAAAAGTTCTAAGCACTGAGAGTTCATTCCAAGGTTCACCCAAACCCGTCCCGCCACCGCTGTGGCTTTTCCCCGTGGCCCTGGGTGGGAGTCCCCTGCTGCTCTGAGCAGTGGCATTCTGTTGTGTGCTGGGTTCGGCATGGGGCCAGAGTCCGTGGCAGGGTGAGGGTGGGTGATGGGGCATCGGGTCTGGTCCACACAGCCTGTTGCCTCTGTCACCCGAGCATGGGGTTCCAGAGCTCCATGGTCCGGGGTTCAGGCGGGGGTTAGGACATTTGCCTGGGGGCAGCGCTGCCCTTGGGTTCCCTCACCACAGTGGGTAGGATTGCCGGGCAGGAGCCATGGCAGGGCTCCTGGGTGCCAGGTGTCTGACTCCAGTGCCTCTTTCAGGCCCCGATGAACCAGAAGAGAAGCCTGCATCAGGTGAGGCAGCCCCAGGTGGGCAGGGAGCGGCCAGGTGGCTGTGGGTGCTGAGGGCCTGAGCCCAGGGCTGGCTGCAGTGGAGATGCGAGTGGCCATGGGCTGGCTCAGGGAGGGCGCAGCCGATGGAGCAGCATGGTGCTGTCCAGGTGCTGGCCGTGGAGAGCCACCTGGGGGCCTGCAGGCACTGTGGGGGACCAGGAAGCAGGCGGTGGGGGCTGTGCCAAGTCCCCAGCAGCTGCCCTGTGCCCTCCAGATGTGCGTAAGCAGCTGGTGCCACCCCGAATCCTGGAGAGGTTCACCCCCAAGAAAGTGAAGAAGGGCTCCAGCATCACCTTTTCTGTGAAGGTAGAAGGTAGGGCATTTCCCACCCTCAGCCATGGAAAGATCACCCCTGGGATGAGACAGAGGTGCCCCCTTCCACTCACATCTCCCCCAGGGGGCCACAGGAAGGGCTCCACCTCCAGAGGCTGCTCCTGATGGGGTGCACCTCCCACCCTTTTGCCCGCCCTCAGGATGCCCGGCACCCACCGTGCACTGGCTCAGGGAGGCGGCTGAGAGGGGCGTGCTGTGGATTGGTCCCGACACACCGGGCTACACTGTGGCCAGCTCAGCGCAGCAGCACAGCCTGGTCCTGCTGGACGTGGGCCGGGAGCACCAGGGCACCTACACGTGCATCGCCAGCAACACCGCCGGCCAGGCCATCTGCTCCGCCAGCCTGCACATCTCTGGTCGTGAGTGGGGAGTGGGGAGTGAGGGCTGGGGTGTGGGAGGTAGGCCCTGGGTGGCTTTGGGGTCTCCTCGGGGCACATGGCCCGTCACCATCTGGGCCGGGACCCTGTGGGCCCCCCTTTTTGCTCTTCTCGTTCTCCTACAGCACCAAAGAGACCCCAAGACGGGTCATGCCCTGCTGGTGGTGGTGGGTTTCAGCCTCAGAGTCCTCTCTGGGCCCCGGCCCCTGTGGGTTCTGCACCACCAGGTCCTGGGCCTCGCTCAGCCCCTCGGAGGACAGGAGAACCCATTCCCCTCCCATCACTGTCAGGGAGACCACAGGCCAAGAGTGGGTTGGGGAGGTGGGCTCGGGCCCAGCCCCTGCTCAGGGCTCTGGAGGGACCCAGTCCAAACCCGGAATCAGACGTGCTGGGGTCAGAAGTCCCATCCTGATGGCTCGCCCGGTCCTCCTGACAGTGCCCAAGGTGGAGGAGCAGGAGAAAGTGAAGGAAGCGCTGATTTCCACTTTCCTGCAGGGGTGAGTGAGGGCTGTCCCTAGAGGCTGGTCCGGTCTGGGTGATGGAGGGTGCTCTAGGAGTGGGGGACCAGACAGCGCTGCCCCTAGGGAGACCACCTGTCCCTAAGCGCGTCCTGGCTCTGCCCCATGCAGGCCATGTAGCTTGGCTAGTGCTCTTCCTTCTCTGTGCCTCAGTTTCCCCCTTGCAAAATGAGGGCTTCTCTGGGGCCTCTCTGGCATGGAGCCCCTTTCCCTGAAGCCCCCAGACCCTCTTTTTGTCAGGAGCTTAAAGGACGGAGGGCGGTGGGGTCCAGCCCAGGCCTCTCAGGACACTCCCTTCACCCATTTAGGACCACACCAGCCGTCTCAGCACAGGGGTTGGAACCTGTGGGTTTGGCTGACCTTGCAGGGCAGAGGAAAGGTACGATCAGGGTGGGTGCGTGCCTGTGAGGGGCCAGGGTGGCTGAGCCCCTGATGCCGGGGACAGGGAGGAGATTGCCTGGGGGTGGCTGAGCCCCTGATGCCAGGGGCAGGGAGGAGACTGCCCGGGGGTGGCTCCAGGCCTCAGAGGCCCTTCCTGGGCAGCTTAGCCCCAGGACACCTGCTCATTTAGCCAGGACCGACCCATGTTCTCGTGGCCTAGACTTGAGGCTTAGTTATTGTTGGAGCCACGTCTGATCCCCGTGGATCAGGAGCCTATGGGGTCCCTGGGCCAGCCCTGAACACGAGCTCACCTCCAGCGGGCTGTATAGACACCTGGGAGTCAGGCACTGAGAACAGAGCTGCACAGCCCCACTTTGGCCCCACATCTCCTCCTGCAGCCTCTGCCAGCTGTCCCCAGCACCCCTCATCTACTGTCCCCTGTCTCTGGACGTTGTCAGCCCCTTGGTCACGCCTTGGCTTGATGCTTATGAGCCAGAGTGACTCCTCATCCTGGTGGGTTCCCAGCGGCCCCCACCCTGCCAGCCGCAGTCTCATCATCTCCCTGCTGGACATCAGCACCATGCCAGGAAGGCCTCAGGCCTTTGTTCACCGTTGGCTCCCAGGGCCCAGGACGGGCCTGTAGCATGGGGTGCTTGTTGCACATCCGAGGGCCATGCAGCTGCCTGAGCAGAGCATTTGTACCCCCAGGAGAGCCTCTGGCTGCCAAGGAGGCCTTGGGCCACCTATCCCTCGCCGAAGTGGGCACAGAGGAGTTCCTGCAGAAACTGACCTCCCAGATCACCGAGATGGTATCAGCCAAGATCACGCAGGGTGAGGGCAGTGGCCTGTGTGCCAGGGTCTCTGGGGTGTGTCCATGGTGGGTGTTTGGCCTGCCCCTGAGCCCTGGAGAGCCAGAGGCAGGCTGGGGTGATGTAATCCTCGCACCCCCAGCCAAGCTGCAGGTGCCCGGAGGCGACAGCGATGAGGAGTCCAAGACGCCATCTGCGTCCCCCCGGCACGGCCGGTCACGGCCGTCCTCCAGCGTCCAGGAGTCTTCCTCAGAGTCAGAGGACGGGGATGCCCGAGGCGAAGTAGGCGGCTGGAACCCTCTGGGAGCAGGGCAGGGAGAAACCTGACCCTCCTGAAGAGAGGTGCAGGGTGGAGGGGGCTCAGGAGGCAGGACTCCCATCGGACTCCAGGGAGGGGGACCCACAGGGTGCACAGGAGGCAGGAACTGGTGAGAACAGGGCCTTCTCCGCACTGGCCCAGCAGAGGCTTGCCTTCTGGAGGGCCGTTTGTTCGGTTCATTCATTCTCTACTTCATTCCTTCAGCAGAGAATGTGTGTCAGGCCTCCAGTGTCCCAGGCACTCTGTTAGGGCTTGGGATGGGCTGGGGGTGAGGTGACGGTGAACAGGTAACGGAGTGTAGGCAGCCCAGGCCTGGAGCCACCGGGGCTGTGGTGACCTGTGGGGTCGGGGGTGGGCAGTGAGCGGAGGCCTCCCACACCCCTGCTGTTCTGCGTGTGCACGGTGACTCTGGGGGGCCTGGCCCTGGAGATCTCGGCAGGCCTGGCCGGCACTTCCCGGGTCCCACCACCTCAGCACCCCCACCCCCCTCAGATCTTTGATATCTACGTGGTCACCGCCGACTACCTGCCCCTGGGGGCCGAGCAGGACGCCATTGCGCTGCGGGAAGGCCAGTATGTGGAGGTCCTGGACGCCGCCCACCCGCTGCGCTGGCTGGTCCGCACCAAGCCCACCAAGTCCAGCCCCTCGCGGCAGGGCTGGGTGTCACCAGCCTACCTGGACAAGAGGCTGAAGGTACTGGATGGCCAGGCAGGAGGGTCCTCGGGGGTCTCGGGGGTCCTGGGAGGGTTGTCCAAATGCCCAGGCAGGAGGGTCCTTGGGGGTCTCGGGGGTCCTGGGAGGGCCGTCCAAATGCCCAGGCAGGAGAGTCCTCGGGGGCCCTGGGAGGGTCTTCCAAATGCCCAGGCAGGAGGGTCCTCGGGGGCGCTGGGAGGGTCTTCCAAATGCCCAGGCAGGAGGGTCCTCGGGGGCCCTGGGAGGGTCGTCCAAATGCCCAGGCAGGAGGGTCCTTGGGGGTCTCCAGGGTCCTGGGAGGGCCGTCCAAATGCCCAGGCAGGAGGATCCTTGGGAGCCCTGGGAGGGTCATCTAAATGCTCAGGCAGGAGGGTCCTTGGGGGTCTCAGGGGTCCTGGGATGGTCGTCCAAATGCCCAGGCAGGAGGGTCCTCGGAGGTCCTGGGAGGGTCGTCCCAATTTGAGTGGCAAGAGCCAGTCCCCACAAGCCAAGGCCAGAGCTCAGCACCCCAACCACAAACTCCTCTCCCTTCCCAGCTGTCGCCTGAGTGGGGGGCCGCCGAGACCCCTGAGTTCCCCGGGGAGGCGGTGTCTGAAGACGAGTACAAGACAAGGCTGAGGTGAGTGACTGCCGGGCCCGAGGTGGCGGCACTGGCGTCCCACCAGCTGGACCATCTCCCAAAGCAGCTCTGGGTCATGGTCACGCTGATTCCTTTGTGGGGGACTCTGAAACACTGCTCCTGTGTGAGCCTGTTGGGGATGGGTGGGGGCCGAGGACAGCGGAGCAGGCCCAGAGCTACCTGGGTTCCCACAGCTGCCCTCCCGGCCTCTTGCTGGTGGGACCCAGCTGGGTGGCTTCCTGTTGTTGGGGCCCAACTTGTTAGAGAGGGAGTCTCTCTGCACCTGCTGTCCCGCTTCCTGCGAGCAGGCGACACACTGCAGGTGACAGGAGGCACTCCAGTCTAGCAGCTGAGGGGCGGGGCCCCGTGGCCCGCAGTCCCTGTGTGGGTGGCAGTGGCTCCAGGGTCCCTCACAGCGGCCCCTCCTGCCCAGCTCTGTGATCCAGGAGATGCTGAACTCTGAGCAGGCCTTTGTGGAAGAGCTGCAGTTCCTGCAGAGTCACCACCTGCAGCACCTGGAGCACTGCCCCCATGTGCCCACGGCTGTGGCCAGCCAGAAAGCAGTCATCTTCCGCAACATACAGGACATCGCCCGCTTCCACAGCAGGTGGGTGGTGGCGCATGCGCGCACACACAGCGTCCACGCGCGGATGCTCTGTAGGGCCAGGCCTCCTGCAGGTGGGTTGGAGCCAAAGAGGAAGAGAACCTGTGCTGACTTGATTTACCCCTTGGCACACCTTCCCTCGAAACCCAGACGTGTGTACGTGGCTTACCCATGGGAAGGCCTGTGGCATACCCACTGCTGACATGTTCATGTACACCCTCACGTGTGCACACGTGAACACATGTACACGGACCATCTTTAACAGCACACACCCATGTGCATGGCACGTACACATCTGTAGATGCACACATACCCACATACACATCACCTATGTGCACACACAGGCATGCCTGTGTACACGTCTCCACGCTTTGTGCACATGTATGCACATGCACTTTTGCACACCCTTTCATCTGCACACTTGTGTATACATGCACAGAGCACGCAGTGCCTCCTTCCACCACCTGCCTGTGTGCAGCCACATGCATGTTCATACACGTGCATGCCTCCACAAATGCGTGCATACGATATTCACGTGTGCTTTTGTACATGACACACAAGCACTTCCTTGCATGCCCACATCTGTCTGCACACTCTCTCTCAGGTCCGAGGAGCCACAGGGCCGCAGTCCTTGTGCAGGGCCAGCTCCTCCCAGAGGTGAGGGCTCAGGGCCGGGTCAGTGGGCACCGGCTGAGTCCTGACGCCATCCGCCTCCACGGCAGCTTCCTGCAGGAGCTGCGGCAGTGCGGCACGGACGACGACGTGGCCATGTGCTTCATTAAGAACCAGGCGGCCTTTGAGCAGTACCTGGAGTTCCTGGTGGGACGCGTGCAGGCCGAGTCGGTGGTCGTCAGCACAGCCGTCCAGGAGTTCTACAAGGTGCCCTGCCTGAGCTCGTGTGCTCCCTCTGAAGGCTCATCCTGCCTGCCTGCATCAGAGCCTCTGCCCACAGCCTCCCTGTGGCCCCCTTGGGCCTCTGTTCTGAAATGGGGGCAGGCCGCTTCAGCAGCGGAGTCCTGTGCTTGTCACCTGTCAAGAGGTGATGACAGCTGTCACTCAGGGTACAGGGCTATGACCCACCCTCCAGCTATCAGGGACTCAGCCATCAGGGAGCCTCCCATTCCTGCCCCAAAACCCCATTCCTGTTTCCCACAGAAATACGCGGAGGAGACCCTGTCGGCAGGAGACCCTTCTCGGCCCCCGCCGCCGCCCCTGCAGCACTACCTGGAGCAGCCAGTGGAACGCGTGCAGCGCTACCAGGCCTTGCTGAAGGTGGGCCCCACCTCCTCTGCCCCGGCTGGGTCTCTTGGGGTCCAGCTGTGGGGCAGCCTGAGCCCTGACCTCCATCCCGGCCCCAGGAGCTGATCCGCAACAAGGCACGGAACAGACAGAACTGTGCGCTGCTGGAGCAGGCCTACGCTGTGGTGTCCGCCCTGCCGAAGCGCGCCGAGGACAAGCTGCACGTGTCCCTCATGGAGAACTACCCCGGCACCCTGGAGGCCCTGGGCGAGCCCGTCCGCCAGGTCAGGGAGGGGCCGGGGCGCAGGCCATGTGGGTGGGTGTGGGGTGCTGCCAGGAGGTGGGGGCGTGCGCACGAGTCGGGCAGGGCACTGGGCCCTTGGGCGCTGTGGCGTCTGCACGCTGGGCGTCCTGGCCGGCCACAGGCTGACTGCAGCCCACACGCTCCCCAGGGCCACTTCATCGTGTGGGAGGGTGCGCCGGGGGCCCGCATGCCCTGGAAGGGCCACAACCGCCACGTGTTCCTCTTCCGCAACCACCTGGTGATCTGCAAGCCCCGGCGGGACTCCCGCACCGACACCTTCAGCTACGTGTTCCGGAACATGATGAAGGTCTGTAGGCGCCGGTTGGGTCCCCGTCGCTTGGCTCCGCGGTGATGCCGCTGGTCCGGGGTGGCCTGAGTGTTTCCTTGTCGGGGCCCACATCTGTTGGGGACGGTCCAGCCGTGTCCCCTCCCTGCGCTGATGCCCTCCCCACCCCACAGCTGAGCAGCATCGACCTGAATGACCAGGTGGAGGGGGACGATCGCGCCTTCGAGGTGTGGCAGGAGCGGGAGGACTCCGTGCGCAAGTACCTGCTGCAAGCACGGACGACCATCATCAAGAACTCGTGGGTGAAGGAGATCTGTGGCATCCAGCAGCGTCTGGCCCTGCCTGTGTGGAGTGAGCGTCCACCTCCCCAGGGGGGCGGGGGGCTTAGCCGGGATGAGGCACCCAGCCTGTTCCTGCAGCCACACGGGTCCTTGACCAGGTGGGTGTGAGGGGTGGGCTTGGTCCCGGGACAGGCAGCTCAGCTGGCTTGTGGCGTGTGACGGCTACAGCCTCACGGGGAGCCCTGGGGCTGGGTGTTGAGTCGGCCCTGACCCGAGGTGGGGGACACCGTGGGAGCCCCAAGCACAGGGCACCCGCCCAGATTGTGTCAGGGGCTGTTAAGGGCCTGGCAGCCAGGGTGTGAATGGAATCTTCCCCTGAGCCCGCCCTGGTTTGTTAAACACACACCTACCTCATGCACCTGACTCCAGATGGGGACCTTGGCTGAGGGATGACAAGGGACCGTCCCCACAGTGGCCACACCGTTGGATGTGGGGCTTGTGGCACAGGGCAGGTGACCTTCCAGGTGCACCTGGGGGTGCCACAGCCCGACACCCCCCCCACAAAGCACTGAAGGCTGTGTGTGCCCTCAGGGCCCCCGGACTTTGAAGAGGAGCTGGCCGACTGCACGGCCGAGCTGGGCGAGACGGTCAAGCTGGCCTGCCGTGTCACAGGCACACCCAAGCCCATCGTCAGCTGGTACAAAGGTAAACCCAGAGCCGGGGCCACAGCCTTCCTGTCCCAGAACAGCTGAGAGAAAGGGGCTGTGAGGGCTGGCGGCCCAGTATGGGGTTTGGCTAGGTGTCTGGGGCATGAAGGACAGGCCTCATACGTCCACTTGCCACCCACTTTCCAGCATGGCACGGAGAGGAGGGAGCCAGGGGATCCCGAGGAGGACTCGGCTCTGCAAAGCTGTTAGTTGCACGGTCAGGGCTGACTGCAGCCAGAGGGCCAGTTAAAGCAGCGGCTGGGAGAGCCGCCTAGGGAAAGATCGGGAGGCGCTACCACGGGCTTCCGGGTGTCCCTCCCAGGGGCGTCGTCTCTCCCAGAGACAGCACATGACATGCACGGGGTGGAGCCAACCAGCGGTTTCCCCAGCCCTGGTGTCCAGGGTTTTACGGGCTTAGCCGTGGAATCGTGGCTCACGGCTCTGTAGCGGGCCTTGGGCTCCAGCCTTCAGGAGGCCAAGCTGACACTGCATGGGCCAGGGAACCCCAGGAATCTCAGAAATCCACGGTCAGCATAGATGGTCCCGTGTGGGAACAGCCACTCTTACCAGCCAGGACATCCCAAGAGCCCGAGGTTACCTCCCAGGAGTGGGGCCTCTCTCCGGGCAGCATCCATCTTCCCCTGGGCTGGAGCTGTGTCGGGTTTGAGCAGCGGAGGGACACAGTTTGGCTCTGCCATCTGTCACCTTGGCTGTAATGCCAGGAACCTGCTGGGAAGGGCCGAGAGGGGACCTGGGACGCCAGCCTGGGAGCCACCCTGGGAGCTGGGGGACTGGGCTCAGGGGTGGCTGTGGACTCCAGGGGCGTGTTGAAGGCTGAGCTGGCCCATTTGTTGATGGGGTGCCTGGCCACCTGGAGAGAGCTTGGCGCCCAGATGTGCGCACAGTTGGGGCTGGACATCTGCCAGTGGGGGGGTTCCGTTGACAAAGGGTGGTATGCAGACAGGCTGGGTGGGAGGAGAAAGCGCCAGGCCTGGGTGGACCCTGCAGAGTCAATGCCTGTGGGGATGCAGGTGGAGGGGCCGAAGGGCGTTGCAGAAGTGCAAGTAAGGCTCCGGAGAGGGTGTGGCCGGAAAGGGTGTGGCTGGAAAGGATATGGCCGGAGGGGTGTGGCCGGAGGGGGTGTGGCTGGAGAGGGTGTGGCCGGAGAGTGCAAATGGTCAGACTCACAGAGCATCTGACCTGCCAGCTGATGCAGAGTGTGGGTGGAGGGGTAAGGCCCGAGCAGCCAGGCTTGAGAGCTCCCACTTCCAGAGTTTGCAGAGGCGAGAAAAGGCCAGCTCAGGGGGAGGAGCGGCCAGGGAGGCGGGGGCCCAGGAAGCCAGCCAGGGAGTGGACAGGGGTGCCCAGGGCTGCCGGGGTCCCTGGAACTGTGGAATCTCCCATTCTACCTCTCATACATGTGGTTGGCCTGTCACGATTTACACACATACACATCACACACACTTGTGCACGCACTTAGAGACACACAGACACATGGTACATCTCGTGTATGTACATACATGCCATACATACACACTACACATGCATGTATATTAACACTATACCTGTAATATACATAGATATATATCACACAGATACTACACATACATGCATGGTATACAATACAGATATGCAAATACCACACACATGAATATGTATATAGGTACACATATGTACACACCACATACACACGCATCATGCACGGTGCACACTACCTGCGCCTACACGACATATATACATAGATACATGCAAACATCACTGCACATACATGTCTACAGGCATGCTACACACACAAGTACATTACATACCACACACAGCTACGCATGTACACACTGCACACATATAAGTATATATATTAGAGACCACATATGTGCACACACGGATACTGCACACACACACATGTACACAGCCACATAACACACATGCACAGATCCATGCAATGCACGTACATGCTAAACACACACATGTATATTCATAAATGCGATATACTTGGCCCACCCCAAAATAGTCACCAGCCCCTGCAGGGTCAGGTGTGTGGTTTCCACCAAAGTCCTCTGGCATGCTGAGGGCTGATTTTCAAAAATGGTGTGTCTGGTGACCATGTTGGGGACAGAACAAGTCCAAAACCCCAAGGGGTGCCTTCCATTGCCAGAGACCCCAGTGGGCAGAATGACGACTCTCAGAAACCCAGAGTGCGTGGGAGTCGTGGTGTGGAGCCCGAAGGCCTCCACAGCCTGTCAGCTCTCAGCCCACTCAAACCTGGCTGGCTGGGGAGACCAAGACTTGTTACCAGCAGTGCCTTAGGGTCTCATGCTGTTACCCACCCCCTGGTTTCCGTGAGGAGGTGATGGAGCCGGGTGTTAGCCGCATGCAAGGGGTGCCCCGTGGAAGAAAAACCCCGACTTTTAGAGGCACGGAGCGGTTTTGATGGGGCTGCTGGCACGTCTGCCCATGCTGTGCTCCGGAGGTAGCAGACTTCCTACCTGGGATGCAGAAACGACGTCTCCCGGCAGAGTGGAAGGGCTTTGCCTTGTTGCCCTGCGACGCAGCCGGGGAGCCGGCATCTCCAGCTCCACGTTCCTTCCTCTTCCCTCCACTGTCGGCATCGAACTCCGTTCTAAGCCAGGCTGTGCCTTTGCTCAGAGGTCGAGTGTGGAATGTGAATTCCAGAGAGAAGGGTTTTCTCAAAGCGAGATGAGGACAGAGCTGCCAGTGGACCTGGTGCGAGAGACGTGGGGCCCGTGGGATGGGCTCAGCGGGGATGGGACAAGACGCGCTGAGGGCGTCAGCACAGCTGCCTCCTGGAGTTGCCATCAAGGGGTGCGGAGATCTGAGGTGGTGGCTACAGGGTTTTTGAAAAAAAAGTTATTGCTGAGCCAGGTAGGGGGTCTCACGCCTGTAGTCTCAGCTATGTAAGAGGCTGAGGTGGGAGGACCACTTAAGCCCAGTTTAAGACCAGCATGGACAACATAGTGAGACCCTGTCTCTAAAAAAATGAAAAACTTAGCCCCGTGTGGCAGTGCACCTGAGGCGGGAGGATCACCTGGGCCAGAAGGTTGAGGCTGCAGTGAGCTGTGATCGCCCCACTGCACTGCAGCCTGGACAACAGAGCAAGACCCCATCTCTAAGAACATGTATGTTAAAGTTCTATACAAATCAGAAGTCAGTGCTGGTCATGACCTTTGTGATTTAAGCAATCTGTGGCACACACCCGGCCCTCTTGGAATGTGAATTGATACCATTTTATCTATTTGGACATTACGCGTGGGAAGGAGGCGTTTCCTTCCCGTCCCTCACCTGGAAGGAAGCATGCACTGGCCAGAGAGGTGTGGTCAGTGCATGTTCACCGCAGGTGATTTACTTCACATTCTTCAGATGTTTGTATTAGAAGGCCATGCACTTGGAGGCAGGAGGGTGGGGCTAGTGGAGGGGGGGTGAGGCTCAGGCCCCTGCTGCCCTGGGAGACTTTGAGCTGCTGTGTTCCCTGCAGGGGCCGGTGCAGGGAGAGGAAGTGTGGAGGGGGTGTGGGCAGTGATTCTGAGAAGGGGCTGGAGCCCCTAGGCTGGGCAGGAAGGGGTGAAGAGGGGTCAAGTGCGTGAGCTGGGGTGACCAAGGACTCAGTTGCCCCTAGGGGATGGCCTCTGTGGGGCTCAGGTCCCTCAGCCTGGCCCCTGCCTTGAGCTAGTGGCCAAGGTGGACAGAGAGAGAGACAGACAGAGACAGAAAGGCAAAAGGCAGAGAGGGAGAGAAAGGGAGACAGAAAGTAGAAACAGACAGAGACAGAGGCAAAGAAAGGCTGAGTCCGAGACAGAGACACAAAGAAAAACTGAGACAAACGCAGCGCTAAGGGGAACTTGAGACAGCCTCTCCGTCCGGGGTCGCAGGTCGGCCTGGAGGCTGCACCCAGCCGGGAGCTTGGCCCTGAGCCACAGCTGTGGGCCCACCATCCCCTCCCCACCCATGACTGCAGCCCCCAGGCCAGGCCCGGCGTCTCGGCCCTGATGGGGTGAGCCCTTGGGGTCCCCACCTGGGTGATGGCCCCTGCCCGTCCTTTCCAGATGGGAAGCCAGTGGAGGTGGACCCCCACCACATCCTCATCGAGGACCCGGACGGCTCGTGCGCCCTCATCCTGGACAGCCTGACCGGTGTGGACTCTGGACAGTACATGTGCTTCGCAGCCAGTGCTGCTGGCACCTGCAGTACCCTGGGCAAGATCCTGGTGCAGGGTAAGCCCGGAGGCCTGCCCGGGGGAGGAGTCGCTCTGATCGCCCACCATGGCAGGCCTGGCTGCGGCAGGGATTGCTGGGGGCTCATAGAGGGTACTGGGAGGCAGGGACCTGCAGCCCTTCGCTGGGTCAACCTCAGCTTCATCAGGGCAGCTCTATGTGTGACTCTGTGTCTGTCTCCCCCTGTCTGTATGTCTCTCTTTATCCTTTGATCTCTGTGTCTGTCTGCCATTTTGTTTCTCCATCTCTGTTTATCTGTCTCTCTCAATTTCTCTGTCCCTGTCTCTATCTCTGTATTTCTCTTTCTCTGTCTCTCCATCTCTGTCTCTGTGTCTCTCTGCATGTCTTTCTGTCTCTGCCTTTATCTCTGTCTCTCCCCTCCACAACCCACAGTCCCACCACGGTTCGTGAACAAGGTCCGGGCCTCGCCCTTTGTGGAGGGAGAGGACGCCCAGTTCACCTGCACCATCGAAGGCGCACCGCACCCACAGATCAGGTGGGGCCCAGGCCTGCGGGGGTGGGTGTGGGAGCCGGCTCCTGCCTGGGGCACAGGGCATGGACAGCGTGTTCCCAGGTCGGGGGGGCTGGACATGGCCACCAGTCTTCAGCTCAGAATGGGCTTTGGGGGCTCTGGGTCATTCTGGATGTGGGCCCTTCAGCCAGGAGGACACGGCCAGGCTGGGTCTTGGCTTCTGGAAGGGTGGGCTAAGGACCCTGGGGGTCTGGGGGCAGCGCAGTGTGGTCCCGATCACAGGGAGCACAGCCGGGGGTGGCCCTCAGACAGGACATAGGCAGAGGGTAGCCGGATCCCTGCCTCACGTGCCCTCTGGACGGATTCCAGGTGGTACAAGGACGGGGCCCGGCTGACCCCTGGCAGCAAGATCCAGATGCTGAGTGATCCCCGCAGCGGCCTGCTGGTGCTGGTGATCCGCGCAGCCAGCAAGGAGGACCTGGGGCTCTATGAGTGTGAGGTGAGCGGTGCAGGAACGGGCCCTGCCCTGGGGCCCAGGCTCTCCTTGCCGGCCATTCTCTGGGGTCTCATCGTGGAGGGGCTGAAGAGCCCAGGAACTGTCCTTAAGGTGGGGGCCTCTCAGCAGGGGCCAGGGAACACCATATCCACTGCTACACGCTTCCCCGATGATAGGCCAGAGGCCACCAGGCCACCACTGTCATCCCCTTATCACAGGTGGGGGGCCATCAGGCCATTGTCATCCCCTAGTCATAGGCCAGAGACCACCAGACCACTGTCACCACATCACAGGCCAGAGGCCACCAGGCCACTATCATTCCCCATCACAGGCAGAGGACCACCAGGCCACTGTCACCCATCACAGGTAGAAGGCCACCAGGCCACTGTCACCCTCCATCAAAGGCCAGAGGCCACCAGGCCACTATCATCCCCATCACAAGCCAGAAGGCCACTAGGCCACTGTCACCCTCCATCACAGGCCAGAGACCACCAGGCCACTGTCACCACATCACAGGCCAGAGGCCACCAGGCCACTATCACCCCCATCACAAGTAGAGGGCCACCAGGCCACTGTCACCCCATCACAAACAGAGGCTACTAGGCCCGTCACCCCCATCACAAGCAAAGCACAACCAGGCTACTGTCACCCCCATCATAGGCCAGAGAGCACCAGGCCAGTCACCCTCCATCACAGGCCAGAGGCCACCAGGCCACTGTCACCCCCCACCACAGGCCAGAGGCCACCAGGCCACTGTCACCCCCTCACAGTCTAGGGGCCACCAGGACACTGTCACTGTCATCCCTGGCCACACCACTGCTCCATGTCCTGGCCCTATTGTTCCTCTGCCCTGAGGCCTCTCCTCTGCTCCCACGTCAATCTGGACACCTTGTTCCCTGCTTCCCTGGCCATTTTGAGGATGCCACTTGGTTTTTGCCTGTAGGGGGCCTGGTGTGGCCTCATGAATTTTGTCGGTCATGTCAAATGGAGTGCAGCCTGGCCCTGCTCAGGTGCCTTTTCCCTGTGGAGATGTCCCCCCTGTGGGTGGACAGAGCTGCCTTCTGCTCCAGCCCGTGTCTGCAGGGCCCAGTCCTCCGGTCTGTCAAGGCCTATGGTGGTCAGGGTGGCTGTGTGCCAACTGCAGGCGCCCCGGGCTCCAGACTTCCCAGGGCACTTGTCTGGCCACCGCCCTCCCGTGTGGCGCTCTTGCTCATGAAGCAGAGACCTGGCTCTTGACTTGCACTGTCTTGTACCGTCACTACTGGCCATACATGGGGATTTACATTTAATTTTAAATCAGCTCAAGTTAAATCCAAAGCTGGGTGCTGTGGCTCACGCCAGCAATCCCAACAATTTGGGAGGCCAAGGCAGGAGAATCACTTGAACCCAGGAGTTTGAGACCAGCCTGGGCAATGTACTGAAACCCTGTCTCTTAAAAAAAGCCATTAAAAAATGAGCCAGGCACAGTGGTGCACACCTGTGGTCCCAGCCACTCAGAAGTTGAGGTGGGAAGATCCCTTGAACCCAGGAGATGAAGCCTTCAGGGAGCTGAGATCGTGCCGCTGCACTCCAGCCTGGGCCACAGAACGAACCATCTCTAAAAAATACATAAAATTAAGTTAAAGAGTCTGTGCCCCGGCCAAATGTCCCATGCTCAGAGCCACATGTGGACGGGGCAGACAGAGAGTGTCCTTGTCACTGCAGAAGCCCTGGAGCCATGTGGGTCCCCGGGGATGCTGTGGCTGGCCGGGGCCCTTCTCCTTGGGGGAGACACACCAGGGTGGGGGCTGCCCATGCTCCCAGCATGGCCCCAGGGAGCAGGCCCTGCTCGTGGGGAGCCCTGGGCTCTGAGCTGGCCCTCCGTCCTTGCAGCTGGTGAACCGGCTGGGCTCCGCGAGGGCCAGTGCGGAGCTGTGCATTCAAAGCCCCGCACTGCAGGCCCGGGAGCAGCACCACGGGGAGCAGCTCGTGGCTGCCGTGGAAGGTAAGTCCCACCCCTGCCCTCACCACCAAGGCGACTCCCATGGCTCAGACCCAGGCTGGACCTCACGGGCCTGGCCGTGTCCTGGGGCATGAGACTCTCACCCTTCCCAGTCAGGATCTGCTGCCTGGAGGACTCTGGAGGAGGAGCCGGCCTGGCATCTTGGGGCAGGGAGAGCCACAGATGGGAGACGAGGAGGCCACTGTGGGCCAGGTGCAGGTCCCAGGTCCCAGCCCCTGGCTGGAGGCAGCACCTGTGTGGGCTGGTGGAGGGTGGGCCCTGAGCCCAGAGCCCTGGTGGAGGTGGAGAGGCCACTCGGGGTAGGCGTCATTCCCAAAGCCCTGCTGCCATCCTGGGGAAGGGAAGCGTGTGCACAGAGGCCAGGCCTACACCCAGGGCAGCTCGCCGGCAGTGGGCAGATTGCAGCAGGAACAGTAGGAAGGACGTCTCTGTGGAGGCTGGGCAGCTGGGCCCCAGCTTGGTTCCCAGGAGAAGGGGCAGGTATCAGGGGCCTGGCCCCTCCACTCAGGGTAGGGCTGGCTGTGGAGGCACCTGGCCTGGTCTGGGGCGGCTCCGGGGTTCTGGGAGGGCCTTGGGCTGCAGAATGACCTCACCAGGGATGGAAGGTGAGGGATGGAGGGTTGGTGGGATCACCAGGGATGGAGGGGGAGGGACAGGCAGGGCGCATCACCTCACTCCTCCCGGCTGCTTTGTTCAGGGCAGGGGCAGCCAGGGTGGGAAGGGGGTCATTGGGCATCTGTCGTGGGCTCCCAGTTGGAGCTGCCCCTCTAGACAGGTGATGAGCCTCCCATCCCTGGGGACATGCAAGTGGAGGGACACCTGGCAAAGCCGCAGCTCCCACTGTGGATGGGTTGGAACGCGTGTCCTCCAAATCGTAAACACTGGCTACTGCATCCCAGCTCAGCTGTCTCTCGGGGCGCAGTGTCTGAAAGCCAGGTGCCCATCTGGGTCCCACAGAGTCTGGCCATCTGTGATGCCCTCCATGACCCTCAGGGAGCCCCCTCCCTTGCCAGGCAGGGGTCCTTGTTCCTCAGCTCCCACTGCGCGTGCCCCATGTCTGACGTGTCTCTGGGGCACCGTGACCTCCGTCAGCCCCACAACCTGGGGGCTACAGCGCCTCACAGCACCGCTTCTGCAGCCACCGTGCCCCAGCCTCTCATGAGTCCCACGTCTTGTGGCCACAGAAGTGCCAGCAGGGACACACGGGGCTGCCTCTTGCTGGTGACAGGAGTGTCCGCTGCAGTCGTCACAAGTCTCTCTCTGGGTCCGGAGGAGGGGTGGCAGGGAGAGAGGCCACCCGTGCCGGACAGGGTGGCGGCAGCTCAGCGCGAAGAACGTGGAATGGAGCCAACGCCTCCCCGCCTCTAACCCTGCCTGCTGCTTCCTCTTTAACCCGGCAGCTCCGCAGCAGAACGGGCCCTGCACCCTCGCTCATGACCCACGCTGCGCACGGCTGCACCCCTCCCATGGTTGCAGATACTCAGGTCCACAGCCAATCAGGTGGCAGTGTAGGTCCATGAGTGAAGGTGCCAGGCTCAGCCCCAAGTGCAGGGAGGGTGTGGGCGAGGCCCTGGGTTTTCCATCACCGGCCAGCAGGTGGCGGGCACACCGGCTTCCCCGGGGGTCAGGTTAGTCCAAGCGCACAGAGCCTTGGCCGAGCGCAGTGGCTCACACCTGTAGTCCCAGCACTTTGGGAGGCCAGGGCAAGCAGATCACCAGGTCAGGAGTTTGAGACCAGCCTGACGACATGGTGAAACCCCGTCTCTACTAAAAATACAAAAATTAGCCAGACATGGTGAAGCATGCCTGTAGTCCCACCTACTCAGGAGGCTGAGGCAGGAGAATCACTTGAACCCGGGAGGCGGAGGTTACAGCGAGCTGAGATCATATCATTACACTCCAGCCTGGGCGACAAGAGGGAGACTCCGTCTCAAAAAAAAAAAAAAAAAGAAAAAGAAAAATAAACCACACGCAGCCTTTTGGTTGGATCGCATTCTCTCCTCCCATGAGCTCTCTCCCTGTGAAATACACACCTACACTTACGTATACACGTGCACACACACACAGAAATGCACAGTACCTGTGGCTCCCACCAGATGTGGGCAGTCCCTGGCATACATGTGCCCCCCCTCTGAGGTGGGCATAAAGTCTTTCTCACATAGCAGTCTAGCAAAGCACCCAGTGCCCCACCCCGACCTAGAACTGTGAGGCTGTGTGCCCCAGACCACGTCACTTAACTTTTCTGGGCCTCCTGCTAGGGGTGGTGAGGGTCACGGACATGCGAGGCTGGTGGTGGCCTGTGGCCTGCCCACTAGCCAGCTGGCCAGGGCTGGGAGGGGCCATCTTTGTACCCAGATGATTCTGCCTGGGAGCTGCAGGGGAGGAGTTCTTGAGGTGACTGGGAGGAGGGGCTGCCTGATCCCAGATGCATCCCATCCTGTCACCGGAACCGCAGGCCCCATCCTGCTGGCTCTGGGGAGGGAAGCAGCCAGGAAAAGCAAGAGAAACCATGGGATGTGTGGACCAAGGTTGCTCCTATAGGGAGATTGGGCTGCCCGCCCACTTGGAGCTCAGGACCCTGCACAGCATCCCCTGGGGCTGTTCTTGGCAGGACTTGTGTGGCCTCGTACCACAGAGCTCAGATGTGCCACTTTCAGGACTCCAGAGTCCCTCCTCTGAAGATTTTTTGTTACAGAGGCCCTGGCTGCCTCAGCCTTGGCGTGGCTGCTGGCTCCCCATGCACCACAGGCCATAGTTTTCCCTTCCAGGACTTGGCTTCTGTGTCTGAGAAGTGGGGTTGTGGCTCTGAAAATTTCACAGGGCTCCCTTCAGCACATGTGTCAAAGGAGAAGCTGGGATTTCTGTGCAGGGAGCACAGGTAGAGCCCTCATTCTCCCCACAGCCCCTGCAAAACCCTCGTGAGGGACAGAGGGTCTCGCCTTCATGAGGGAGGCACGGTCCTCAGTCCTCACTCTGCAGCCACTCAGGGCAGACATTGTCACCTCCACATCAGAGACCAGGGAACTGGGGCTCTGAGCAGACAGCCTGGCCAGGGACAGCTTGGCCGGCGACTCCACGCTGCGCCACTCAGCTCAGCCCCCAGCCCTGGCAGGTCTGTAACCCTCGCTATTCCGACTGTTTTCTTTGTAGTCACTGAGCAAGAGACTAAAGTCCCCAAGAAAACCGTCATCATGTAAGTGCAGGCGTGTTTCTAGCCTTCCTCTGACTGCTGTGCCTCCTGCATGCCACTGACACGCCTGCATCATGCCCGTGTGGCCCAGCCACCTGCTTGCCACCCGCCTGCTTGCCGCCCTCCTGCTCACATAACATTCACCCTCTGACTGCCAGCACCGTCTAGATACTCAGACACTCCACACTTCACCGCCTTCCCCAGGCCCTCAGCACCCTCCGTGGTCCTCACCCTCTGCCAGCACCGTGCAGGTACCCACAGACACTCCACACCTCACTGCCCTGTCCCCAGGCCCTCAGCACCCTCCGTGGTCCTCACCCTCTGACTGCCAGCACTGTCCAGGTAGCCACAGACACTCCACACCTCACTGCCCTGTCCCCAGACCCTCAGCACCCTCCGTGGTCCTCATCCTCTGCCAGCACCGTGCAGGTACCCACAGACACTCCACACCTGACTGCCCTGTCCCCAGGCTCTCAGTGCCCTCCGTGGTCCCGCCGCCTGCAGAGTAGACTTACTCCACATACTTCACAGGGGTTCAGCCGGGGTTTCCCCAGGAGCTAGGCCTGAGCTGCTTTCCTCAGTGGGCCGGAGACACGGTTCTAATAGTACCCCAGGATTTACGACAGTGCTGTCCAGCAGTGCTTCCTGTGATGGACACGTTCTATATCTATGCTGTCCACTGCAGTAGCCGCCAGCCATGTGCGTCTGTGGAAGCATCTGGATTAAGTGTTCATTTTTGTTCAAGTTAATGTAGGCAGTGCAGTCATAGTGGACGGCACCCCCTTAGGGCCCTTAGAGGTCCCCGAGCCCCACATTCCCCTTTGGAAGATGGGGAAACTCAAGTCCAGGGGAGAAAGGAGGTTAGCCCCAGGTGGCTAGTGATGAAGCCAGCGGAGACCCCCCCTCCCCAGGGCCACGCCCACCATCCCTTTCATCCTTCGGTACCTCCAGGATTTAGGAAAATCACACATGTTCCTACTGCAATAACACAAGAAGACCACAGCTGGGGGAACCCACACAGCGCAGGGTTGGTTTTGACCTGCGTCATCCAAGAAGACTTCAAAAGGAGGGTGTGCAGGTGGGAGTGAGGGAAGAACTTGCAAAAGCCAGGAGGCAGGAAAGACGGCGGCTTCCCAAGGCCAGATGGCAACAGAGCTTCAGGATGGGGAACCTTCGAGTCCCCAGGGCCTACAACCTCCTAAAGGGGCCTTCAGTTGGCCATATTATAGGGAAAGCCCGTTGCAGACATTTGCTGAGACCCTGGGTTCACCCCTCCTTGGCTTTCTCCCTCCCCTACTCCTGCAAGTTGCTCCACTAATGGCACCCCACAACAGATGGGGCTGCCTGGGCGCTGCCAAGTACCCCATTCCTGGAGGCGTGCAGCCACGCCAGGGCCTGGCGTGGGTTAGTCCTAACATTTTGGCCCTTTGAGAACACCATCATCATCTACATTTTATGGATAAGAAAGTGGAGGAGCAGAGATGAAGCCCCCCACTGGCAAAGCTTCCGAGGCGACTCATGCCTCGGACCAGGGAGGACCAGCATACAGGCTTAGGAAGGCGGCCACCCTCACCCTGCAAATAATCTGCCCTCAGCTGGACGAATGGAACAAGACAGTGGCATAGGCCCAGCGTGGAACCCAAGGGCAGGCCCCCAGGGAGAGGCGCGGGGCGGGCAGTGGACCTGAGAGGGAGCAGGGCTCAGAGAGACCCCCTGCCGTGTTTGCAGCCACAGCACAGGATGCCCTGTGTCCTTGTGGGGGTGGCAGTGAGCCCAGCATTTGGGGATATTCAGGGGTCACACCCCACCTGCCAGGCTGCGCTCAGCTCACCACCCACATCGGCAGATTGGGCAACATGAGGTGAGCAGATGGCACGTGGCCTGGGCTCCCAGCAGCAGGCCGACTGCCCCAGAGCCTGGGCGAGACGGGAAGCAGGCTGTGGGCGTGAGGCGGCCCCATCTCTGAGCCTCCGCCTCCCCGTTGGTTGGGTGGAAGCTCTCGCTCCGTCTGTAGCTGTGGAGGGCTGAGGGCGCGGAGCCCATCATTGCCGGCACCCCGAGGGCTGCCCACACACTTCCAGCTCAGCCCTGGGAGCAGCTGCTTCTAGACGGAGCCCTGAGTTAGGCAAAAGCGCAACTGAACAAGAGACGCCACCTCGGAAAGACAGCTGTCACCTCACACATCACACCCCTCGTGCGAGTCTGAGGGAGGTGCAGGGCTGAGGGCAAGAGGAGAAGCAGGCAGGGAACCGAGAGGCGGCTGTCACCCAGCACCTTCTGCTTCTGCGTGTTACACAGTTTGCCCTCAGGGCCCAGCAAGGTCACAGCACTGGGTGCCGGAGGAGGACCTGGGCTGGCGGCTGCGTGTCTCCCTCTTGACCCCAGGCAGAGTTTTGAACCTCTTTGACCCTCTCTGTCCCCCCTAAAGTGGGATCAGACCCTCTCCCTGGTTACTGCAGAGCCAGACACGAGAGCTTGCCGAGCTCCCGCCAGTGCCCGTGCTCAGCCGCCCCTGCACGCACCCTGCCTCTGCCACTCCTTCCCAGCCCCAGGCACCGGGAGGGGCTTGTCTGAAGTCACGTGGCTCATTGTGGCCAAGCCAAGTCTGGAGCCAGGGACCCACCCTCGGCCTGCCTGGGGCCTTTCCGGGCCTCACTCTCGGACCCAAAAGGCCAGGAGAGCAGGTCACAGGCCAGGGTGCTGACAGCCTCCCAAATGTCAGCTCTCGGGGCCTGAGCTCGTTCTGCGTGGCCCCCCTTCCCGTGCCCCTGCGGCATGGGCTGTCCAGCCCATTCCTGGCCAAGAATTTTCAGGGCGGGCAGGCCCTGCCCTCAGAGTTGGCCCCGCTCTGTCCCCCATCACACAAAGCACAAAGCGTGCTGGTGGTATGGACCTGGAGGGGAGACTGGCACTGGGGCCACTGCAGTCAGGACGGGACCTGGTTTTTGGAGGCACTTGCCTGCGCGGCCTGGGCCTCCCCACCGCCCCGCCATACGTCGCCGTGTTTGCGCACATCTGCACAGCAGAGCCCGAGGTTGGCCACATGGGACCTTGCGCTGTTCCTTTGGTTCTATGGCAGGGGTGGGGGCTCTGCAGGCTGGGCTCACATGCATGTGTAAGAGTTCTTTGTGCACTGTCACCCCTCACTTGCTGGTTCAATAACCTGAGCTCTCACGCTGCCCTGGCAACCCTGGGCGCTGTGCCCATCTTCTCTCGGGCCCTCTCCTCCCTCCCCCAGAGAAGAGACCATCACCACTGTGGTGAAGAGCCCGCGTGGCCGGAGACGATCCCCCAGCAAGTCCCCTTCCCGCTCGCCTTCTTGCTGCCCGGCCAGCTCGCTGAGGCCAGGCCTCCTGGCCCCCGACATGATGTACCTGTCAGGGGCTGGCCAGCCCTGCAGGCCAGAGGCAGAGCCGGTCCGGAAGCCCATGGTGCCCACGCTGTATGTGACGGAGGCCGAGGCCCTCTCTCCAGCTCCGCCCGGGCTCTTGGGGTCCCAGCCCCAGTGGGTGGAGGTGGAGGAGACCATTGAGGTCCAGGTGAAGAAGACGGGCCCGCAGGCTGTGTCTCCCAGCAGAGAGGTGCCCAGGAGCTCGTCGGGGCATCTCTTCACGCTGCCTGGTGTGAAGCCAGGAGGCGACCCCAATTCCAACAACTCCAACAACAAGCTGCTGGCCCCGGAGGCCCAGGGCACAGCCGCTGTCGGCGCCAGGGAGCCCCTCGCCTTCCGCGGGGATGCCAGGGGCAGTGTGGACTGGGCCGCTTCTGGCACGGACAGCCTGGAGCCGGAGGAGGCCGGCATCACCCCAGAGGACGAGCGCGCCATGGAGGAGCAAGGAGGGGAAGAGGGAGAAGACGCAGGCACCTTCGTGACGGAGGAGCGCCGGGACACACACAGCCTTGGGGACCGTGACCCCAAGATCCTCACGCACAACGGCCGCGTGCTGACACTGGCTGACCTGGAGGACTACGTGCCTGGGGAAGGGGAGACCTTCCGCTGCGGCAGCCCTGGGCCCGGCACCCTTGACGACCCGCCCTGTGAGGTCTCGGTGATCCAGAGAGAGATCAGGGAGCCCACGGTGGGGCGGCCGGTGCTGCTCAGCGTGGGGCGTGCACCCCGTCTCCGAGGCCCTCTTGGCTTCTTTAGGCCTGCACCTCATGGGGCGTCGCCCCCGGGACCCCAGGTCCGTGGCCCCGAGCGCACCTCCTTCCTCCTGCGGGAGGCCCCGGCTGGGCCTGTGGGCGGCGCTCCCCGGACACAGTCTTTCTGCACCCGCATCCAGCGCTCTGCAGGCAGCGGCCCGAGCAGCTTCACCACCGAGCTCTCCACCCAGACCGTCAACTTCGGGACAGTGGGGGAGACGGTCACCCTGCACATCTGTCCAGACAGGGACGGGGACGAGGTGGCGCGGCCCTGAGGCCGTGCCCCGGCAGCACCCCCGGGAGCCCGAGGGCCTCCCTGTCCCCAGCCAGGGCCCTTCCTACCTCACTCACCTCCAGTCAGGAGGGCCAAGTGGCACTTGCAGTGTCAGAGTGACCGGCTCAGAACCTTCACTCTGGGCTGTTTCTTGTCAGCCCGGTGGGAGCTGAGGGCTGTGACGATGCGTGTGGCCTTGGGGCACCTGCCCTGTTCCCACGGGGCCTAGTCTACTCTCCCACGCCGGCCCCAGCTGCCAGGCCTGGCCTGGCCTTGCTTCTCCTACAGTCTTGGCGACTGAGACCCTTGGGTGGGCGCCTTCCAGCTCTGTGGGCCTCCTGGCCTTCTCTGCAGGGTGGACACGGGGTCTGTGTGTGGGCGGCAGCCCGTGTCTCTCAGCAAGAATAAAGCGGCTTCCTGCGCACCTGTCCGACTCTCCTTGCCTCTCCACTGGGCGGTCCTGGGTCCCCTCCACTTGCAGGCCTCGAGGGAGCCCCTACCCCTACCCTCACCAGCTCTCGCATGTAAAGTCCCTGGGGGGCCACTGACTGTGGGGTCCCCACCCGAGTGGACCTGCAGCAGCTGCTTCCCATCAGGGGCCGTGCAGCTGCCCACAGGGACACAGGTGTGGTCAGAACAGCCAATCACAGTCCTTCCCACATGCTGGGCACCAGGCAGGCCTTCCCCAGGCCTATGCAGCCGTCCCGCATGCTGGGCACCAGGCAGGCCTTCCCCAGGCCTGGGCAGCCAGGCAGTTGTCACGGAAGACACCGGGGTGTGGTGACCCCATGGGATTCGGGCTGTCAGCATCAGGAGTCAACTTTGCCGTTTCTGGCTGGACAATTCCAGCACCAATAGAGGACGACCCTGAGCCCTCCAGCCCTGAGGCTGGCCGAGGGGTCCTGCCGGCCGCCTTGGGGTGGGGAGGAGGGTGCCCTGGCCCCGTAGAAAGCAGCCTGTCTCTCCTCTCCAGGCTGTCGGCTGGGGGTGCAGCAGGCGCTTGAGGATACAAACGAGGGTGGGTTGGGGCAGGTGACCTGCTGGACCCGCGTGCGAGGTGCCTGGGGGCTGGTGGCCAGGTCAGGTCGGCGGGAGGCTGCTGAGGGGGAGCTGCCAGTGGGGCTGTGCCCAGCAGGGCTCTGGAGGACTCTCTGGCCGCCAGCAAGGGGCCAGGTGGGGTGGCCGGGGCAGGGCGGCAGGCGGAGAGGAGGGCAGATTTGGGTCATGCCGTAGCCACCGGGACACCCACTGAATCCAAGCTTCCTCTAGATCTCGCCTTGGCATCAGACTGTGCCCAGGTTCAAGGAGAGGCCAGCTCTGGTCAGGGGCTTGTGATTAGTGGCAGAGCCAGGGCCAGGCCCGGCAGCTTCCCAGAGGTGGTGACACTCTCCCAAAGGCACCTGGGGAGGACGGGCCTGAGCTTGCAGGGGCTCTAGGAAGAGGAAGCACCTGCGGCAGCGTGGGTCTACAGTTCCTTCCCCTCCCTGTCCCAGGCCTCCACCTCCAGGCAGCCTCCTGAGGGGTGTGGGTTGGGGGGCGGGGGGAGTCCAGTGTCGGCCCAGGTGGGCAGTCTCGAGAATGGGGACGGGGCTCCTGGAGCCCCCTCTGCAGGCTACAGCCATCCCGGACCCCTGGGCCTCAGCCCCTCTGCACTCATCTGCCTCTTCTACAGACACCACCCTGGAGAAAGCGGACCAGGAGGTCACATCCGTCCTGGAGAGACTGCTGGGCTCCAAGGTGCCAGGGCCCTCCACAGGGGACCTCACTGGCCCCTGCCCCGAGATGGCACCTGCACTCCAGGAAGCTGGCTCCCAGCCCCCAGTCACCGGAACTTCAGAGGCACCCGGTGAGGCCCAGACAGATGCCGACCACAAAGACCCCCAGGGGCTGACCCCAACCCTGACTACACCACGAGGGCTGCCCATCCCACGGGCATGAGACGCCAGGCCCCAGTGACCCCAACTTGGAACCCCAGTGGCTCCATGCACTGGGGGCTCCTGGGCAAAGCCTACCTCTTGCTTGGTCTCAGTTTCCCCATCTGAATCAAGGCACAGAATCGGTTCTGGAAGGTTCCTCCTGCTCTGAGTCTGTTCCAGAAGCCAGAGGCTTCCCATGGTTGGCCTGTGCTGGCCAATTCAGGTGCCCCGTGCTCCTCAGTGGACAGGAGGGGGGGGAGGGGTGTGAGAAAGGAGAGGAGGAGGGAGGAGAGAAGAGGGAGAGGAGGAGGGAACAGAGGGTGAAAGGAGCAGATGGAGTACGGGCATCAGAAGCAGCCAGTGCCCCAGACAGACCAGACTGGCTGCTAGAGAGCCCGCTCTGTGTGTCACCCACGCCCCTTCCCCCAGGTGTCCAGGGTCTGTTATCACCCACGCCCCTACCCCAGGTGTCGGGGGTCTGTTATCACCCACGCCCCTTCCCCCAGGTGTCCAGGGTCTGTTATCACCCAAGCCGCTTCCCCCAGGTGTCCAGGGTCTGTTATCACCCACGCCGCTTCCCCCAGGTGTCCAGGGTCTGTTATCACCCAAGCCGCCTCCCCCAGGTGTCGGGGGTCTGTTAT
>NW_022436989.1:1697080-1707293 GCF_009761245.1 Sapajus apella
TCACCCAAGCCGCCTCCCCCAGGTGTCGGGGGTCTGTTATCACCCACACCCCTTCCCCCAGGTGTCTGGGGTTTCTGTTATCACCCAAGCTGCCTCCCCCAGGTGTCGGGGGTCTCTGTTATGGAGCACTTTAATGGCTGCTTTTTTTTGTCTTTGGGACGGAGTCTCGTTCTGTCACCCAGGCTGGAGTGCAGTGTGCAGGGGTGTGACCACGGCTCACTGCAGCCTCAACCTCCTAGGTTTAAGCGATTCTGTCATGTCAGCCTCCCAGGTAGCTGGGACTACAGGTGTGTGCCCCCATGCCTGGCTAGTTTTATTTTGGGGTAGAGATGGGGTCTTGCTGTGCTGCCCAGGCTGCTCTCAAACTCCTGGGCTCAAGACATTCTCCTGCCTCAGCTTCCCAAAGGGCTGGGATTACAGGTGTGAGCCTGGCCCAGCCCTGGTCTCGCTCCAGCCTGGTCCTCAGGTCTCCGATCAAGGACCTTTTCTTAAAGGGACAGATGATGCATCTGGGGAAACTGAGGCCTGGGTTGTGGGGAGCTCATCCCAGGCCCTGCTGCTCACTGCAGGTGGAGCCAGGTGTTCAGACCCCGCCTGCAGGAGCACCCAGCTCTCCCAGCTGGAAGTCTGTGCCACATGGGGTGCAGCCAGGCAGGGAGCCATGAGGCCGCGGGCAGGATGGCAGCCAGGCGCCTCCCCGCCCCCACCCTGTCGAGCGTCCTCTGTACCCTGCCTGTGTGTGCTTCTCCGTCCATGCCCTCCTCCCCATCTGGTCCAGCCCCTGCCTTGGTCATCTTCACACAAAGGACCGTCCCAGCCATGTGTACCGTGTCCCACCCGCTGTGGTCACCCCACCCATCTTGCTGGGCCTTATTTCATGCACCCTCCCCAGCCACCCCTACCTGGTCCCATCACCTCGGAGAAAGGCCATCTGGCCAGAGCCAAGCAGGGTGACACCTCCGGGGCGCAGTGCCCTCCCCAAGGACTGCACGGGGCAGCCCCCACCATGGTCTCATGCTTCCTGCCCTGAGTAGACTCCAGTCAGCACTTCCAACAGTCTCACAGTCCACATGCTGCCACTGTGACCTCCCCAGGGCCAGGGGGCATAGGGTTCGGGGCAAGCAGGCCACTTCCACTAGTGAGATGAGAGGGCCGGCCCCTTGGGTCTGCTTCCCCCCAGCAGGCACGGAAGCCCCCAGGCCTTCAGCAAGCACAGGCTCCTCCCTCCAGCTGCCTGGGCACTGCGGGGTGTCCTGCTGGGTCCCACCTTGGTGAGCATTTGCTCAGTGCGTCCATCATGGGGCTGGCTGGATGCAGGGCCTGGCCCAGGAGAAGGGGCATGGCGTCCCTCTCACTCTGGAAGTGGTCACTTATTTTCCTGGCCTGTCATCCTTCCCCCCACAGAGACTGAGGGCTGGTGCCCGCAGGGGAGGGACAGGCAGGCCAAGGGTGGGGCGGGGGTCTGGGAGGACCGGCTCTGGTCCTCACTCTCCCTCTGCTGCTTGGGCACCAGGGGCACAGGGGCTGAGCAGACCACCCCACCTGGGTGCTGCTTGGACTGGCAGATCGCAGGCTCCCTCCCAGGCCTGACGCTCGTTCACTCTGCCCGATGCCACTGAAGAGTGGGCACGAGTTGGCCTGCTCCGCCCACAACCCCACCTGTCCTGCCCATGGCCGGCGCCCTTCCCACTTGCCCGCCTGCCCGAAGCTCCGGTGTACCCGAGTCCTATAGCCTCCTGCGCTGCCTGCGCCACCGCCCGGGGCTGTCCCCAGCCCCACTCCTCTACCCGGTCCGCCCTGGGGGCCTCCTGTCCTTTACCTGGCAGCCGGGTGGAGCGGCGTTGAGGGCCCTGCCTGTGGCCTCTGGGCAGCCCCACAGGGCGACGCCCTGACCCTCTGGGTCCTGCCCACCATCTCTTGTGTGCTAGGAACTGTTGAATGCCCCTGCACTCACGGTGCTGAGACACCACCGCCTGCCCTGCCTGGCTGTCAGGGAGTGTTCTGGAGGGCAGAGGCCACGGCATCCGGCTGTCAGCCTGACGGGTGGGCAGGGGCCTCAGGGCTGGTGGTGCCAGCCCAGAAGTGGAGGGTGTCTGGCACGTGGGCTCTGCAGGGTGGCAACTGCACGTGCTTGAGCTGTGGGCCGGGGACTGGGGTTGGGGCTCAGGGCCCCTGGAACCCAACGCTCTGCCTGGGCTCGCCGAGCCTGGGATGGTGAGGACCTGCTACAGGCACCGCCTGGGCTCCCTCTCATGAGGCCTCATCTCCCAGCAGCCGGGCCCCCGAGGATGCCACAACCCCTCCTCCACGAAGCCCCAGAGCAGGAGCCCAAGGCCCGTGCCAGAGCCCAGGAGCGGACTGTGCCCATTCGGTAACCTCCCCAGACTGCCGGGTCCTGCATCAGGGCCAACCTCCAGGGGACATCCCAGGGCAGGCAGGGAGGGCATGTGAGCATGAGGTACCTGGTGGCCTCCCAGCCCTCACTACACTCCCTGCCAGCAGCCACCTCACGCAGGGCAGGGCAGGGAGGAGAGGCTATCCTAGGAACAAGAGGTGAGAGGTGTGGGGGCTAGGCCCCATCTGTGCATCTCATCCCAGAGAGGCTCTGCTGCAGCCCCTCCGACTGTTGGTGGTGAGCAGGGGCCCCCCCATCCCATCGGAAGGCCTGGCTGAGCCTCACTCCGCTTCCTAACCCTAGGATGGAGGGCACGGCCTGGTCTGGGGCAGGCACAGGGGAGCTGCTCTGGGACGTCCACAGCCATGTGGTCACAGAGACCACGCAGAGGACCTACACATACCGGGCCGTGGACACGCGCACCGCACGTACGGGGCTGGGCCCAGAGGGTTATGAGTGTGATTCCCTGCCCCTGCCCAGTGCTGGGGGCATCTGTACAGCTGCAGAGGCCACCCAGCATGTCCCGGCCTGCCCCAGCCTGGGAGCCCCACATTCCGCCTCACTGTGTTCCCTCAGAGGGGCCGGGACCCTCTGCCAGGGAGAGGCAAGTGGTGGTGAATGTGGTGTCCATAGGACCCCGTCCCCTGCGCACGCAGCAGAGTCAGTGAGCTCTGCTGGCCCCGCAGCTCCTCCTGATCACCCGGCCCGCCAAGGTCAGAATGGGGTGCTGCTGCCCACAATGTATCTCAGGACCACTGACCACCCAGGCGTGGTGAGCCGTGGCTGGCACCCAGGGGTCTCCATGGTTCCCTCCCTGCCCTTCCAGGGCCCCCATCCATGCAGGTGACCATCGAGGATGTGCAGGCGCAGACAGGCGGCACGGCCCAATTCCAGGCTGTCATTGAGGGCGACCCACAGCCCACAGTGGCCTGGTACAAGGTAGGAGCAGCTCCAGGTGGGTGAGATTTGGGGATGGCCCTGGGAGCTGGGGAGCCCAGGGGAGGGAGTTCAGTCCACACTGTGCACTTCCCCCGACATCCCCTCCACACTGGATGTGCATCGGAAGCACTCTCAGTGAAGAGCGGGGGGTGGGGTCCCCCAGGTGGGCTGACGGCAGCCCTGCTGGTCCTGTGCCTCCAGGACAGCATCCAGCTGGTGGACAGCGCCCGGCTTAGCCAGCAGCAGGAAGGCACCACGTACTCCCTGGTGCTGAGGGATGTGTCCTCAAAGGACGCCGGCGTCTACACGTGCCTGGCCCAAAACACCGGCGGCCAGGTGCTCTGCAAGGCAGAGTTGTTGGTGCTTGGGGGTGAGTTGGCCGAC
The DNA here is from genome assembly GCF_009761245.1 of Sapajus apella. NCBI lineage: Eukaryota > Metazoa > Chordata > Mammalia > Primates > Cebidae > Sapajus > Sapajus apella. The sequence goes on from NW_022436989.1 coordinate 1,700,799, forward strand.
CCCTCCCGCACCCCAGGCTTTGTAGATGGGCTGGACGGGTACAGGTCTCAGCTCCACAGGGTAACCTCTCTTCCCACGGGTGGTTCCTGGATGAGTGTGGTCCCACAGTCTTGGGTCCAGGGAGCCCCTCCCATTAACACCACAGCACTGGGCTCCGTGGGGATCTGGGTGGTCAACTTTGCCCATCCCAGCCACTTCCCACTCCTTAGGGGACAGTGAGCTGGACTCGGAGAAGCAAAGCCCTCGGAGGAGGCTGCACTCCTTCTATGAGGTCAAGGAGGAGATCGGAAGGTAGGGCCCGGCCCCCTTTCCCCTGGACTGCTGACGGCCTGGGCCGCTGGGGCTCCCTCACTCCCTCCTTCCTAGGGGCGTGTTTGGCTTCGTGAAGAGAGTACAGCACAAAGGAAACAAGATCTCCTGTGCTGCCAAGTTCATCCCCCTGCGGAGCAGAACTCGGGCCCAGGCGTACAGGGAGCGAGACATCCTGGCCATGCTGAGCCACCCGCTGGTCACAGGGCTGCTGGACCAGTTTGAGACCCGCAAGACCCTCATCCTCGTTCTGGAGCTGTATCCTGCCCTCAGCCCCTGGGAGGGCTTGAGCAGGGGCTGGCCGGGGCTCGGAGGAGCCATGTGCACAGCATCCCCTGCCGGGCTGGGAATTTGGGGGGAGTCTTCTGTTCCATGGGGCAGTGACTGGAGTCCCCTGGGGGTGCTGTGGCCAGCTGGCCCTGATGACCTGACGCCCTCGGCAGGGATGGTGGGGGTTCTCTCCCACTGTGCAGATGGCCTTACAGAGAAAGGAGCTGCCTGGCCAGGCTACTCTGGGGTTCACCCCACCACCCACGGAGCCTGGTCTTGGGGTTACCTTTGGTGCTCTTGACAGGCTGTCAGCTGGACACAGCCTCCCGCCACAAGTCGGCATTCTCTTCAACGGGAGAGGGTACTGGATGGGCTCTGTGCAGAGTGGACAGCATGTCCCCTCCCACCGCGCAGTGGGTGGCCTCGGTCCCCAGGGTCAGCCTGCAGCCCCTCCCTCTCCTCAGGACTGGGTGTCATCTGGTGCTCAGCAGGGTCCTGCCCCACCCTCCTCAACCCTGAGCATCACCGCACTGCCCCCACAGATCAGACGTGCCTGCAGTCCTGGCCTCCTCATTGTGAGTGTGGGTGTCCAGGGGCAGGCAGGTTTCAGCCCAAGCCTGCTTTTCCTTGACGGGATCCCAGGTGCTCGTCTGAGGAGCTGCTGGACCGCCTGTTCAGGAAGGGCGTAGTGACAGAGGCCGAGGTGACAGGGCAGCCGCCCACCACTGCCCCAGCCACACACCCTGCCCCAGCCCCCGCTCAGACAGCGGTCCCTGCAGCCCCAGCCCCAGCCATAGCCCTCCCCGGCTCAGAGGCCTCTGGGGCTCCCTAGGCCCTCCGGGCTCTTGACCCCTCGGTTGGACTCCACAGGCCCCGCCACCCCACCTCACCTGGCCAGCCCTGCCCTCCCCTCCCCTGCTGAGGGTCACGAGTCCATCGTATCCTCCCCGCCTTTGAGGGATCCCCTGGCTTAGGGGCACACAGGGCCCAGGAGGGCTTTGCACATCAGCCGCTGAAGCCAGGAGGCAGCTGGGCGTGAAGTGGAGAGGGAGGCTGGGGCGGGGCTCCCGCCTGAACAGCAGCCCCACACGAAGACGTTAAAATCTGTCGCAGGTCAAGGTCTACATCCAGCAGCTGGCGGAGGGGCTGCACTACCTGCACAGCCACGGCGTCCTCCACCTGGACATAAAGGTCCGTGTGTCCCCACCCCTGCACTCCAAGCCTCACCGAGGGCTTGCTTGTCTCCACAGATGGGGAACTCACCACCTCCCGGCAGTCCTTTCAAGTGGGCGTGGCTCTAGTGGAGCAGAGGCTGTCCTCAAATGGCTGCACTGGGTGCACCCCACCTGCCCCCCAGGCCTCTGAGTGTCCCCGGCAGGCCCAGCAGCCCCAGGAGTCGCCCCCTTAGGGCATGGCTCTCACCCGCGCCCAACTCTCCCACAGCCCCCTAACATCCTGATGCTGCATCCTGCCCGGGAAGACATTAAAATCTGCGACTTCGGCTTCGCGCAGAGCATCACCCCGGCAGAGCCACAGTTCAGCCAGTACGGCTCCCCTGAGTTCGTCTCCCCCGAGATCATCCAGCAGACCCCTGTGAGCGAGGCCTCCGACATCTGGTGAGTCAGCAGCCAGTTCCCACGGCCAGCTGGGCCCTCCCCTCCACCCCGGGGAGGCAGCAGGCAGTCTACTGGGCAGCCGGGGGGTCCTCCCTGAACCCAGCTCCTCCTCCAGCCCTGGGCTCTCCCCTTCCCTGTGTGTGTGCCTCTTACCTGCGGGCCTGGGGTGACAGTGTGTGGTTCTGTCTTGCAGGGCCATGGGTGTCATCTCCTACCTCAGGTGAGCAGAGCCCTGCCCCATCAGCCGCCTCCTCCAAAGCTGACCTGAGGCCCCTCCCCTGCAGGCCCACGGAGGGCACACGCACCGCAGGCTGCTCCCCAGATCAGAGACCGAGACCCAAGGGGCAGCTATCTTGGGAACAGGCAGTCAGCCAACCCTGATAAGAGCTTTCTGCCCAGAGTATCTCAAACACCCCGTCATCAGAGGGCTGTACCAGGTCACGAGGCAGGCAGGATGCTGCCCTGTAGGACTAGGGGTGGTCCAGCAGCCCCTCACGACGGCCGCTGCAGCCCTGAGGATGAGGGTGGAGTAGACTGAGACTGGCCCTCCTCAGCAGGCTGATCTTGATCCCTGCCCCAGACTGAGCCTGGATCCTCATTTCAGACTGAGGCTGGTGCCACCCAGGCTGACCCTAGCTCTCTGCCCCAGCCTGAGCCTGGATCCCTACCTCAGACTAAGGCTGGTGTCCACCCAAGCCGACTCTAGATCCCTTCTGCAACCTGAGCGCAGATACTCACTCCAGGCTCGGCCTGGGTCCTTGGTCCAAGCTGAGGCTGGATCTCTCTGGGCAGCTCAGAGAAACTTGCCGGGACTCTCAGAGCTAGATGGGAGTGGGGCTAAGAGCCCCTCCACAGTCAGGGCTGCCTCTGAGAGCCAGGCCTTCCCTCTGCCTTCAGCCTGACCTGCTCGTCCCCGTTTGCCGGCGAGAGTGACCGTGCCACCCTCCTGAATGTCCTGGAGGGGCGTGTGTCATGGAGCAGCCCCATGGCTGCCCACCTCAGCGAAGACGCCAAGGACTTCATCAAGGCTGCGTTGCAGAGGGCCCCGCGGTGAGTGCAAGCCTGGCTTCTCCCACCCCGGGGGCAGCTGACCACCTGGCCCTTCCTGAGCCTTCTCTCCCCACAGGGCCCGGCCCAGTGCAGCCCAGTGCCTCTCCCATCCCTGGTTCCTGGTGAGTACTGAGCTCAGCCCCACACCATGCAGGGGGCGCCTGAGGCCAGCAGGGGCAGGGCCTCTGGGCCACCGGGTGAGTGAGCACAGAACTGTAGCGTAGCCCAGCCTCTGCCCAGCCCAGAGGACCTCTGTCCCCGTGCATCTGTGAGAGACCCTCAGCCTGGGACCATGTTTCAGTGCCCCAGCCCCTAGCAGGAAGCAAGGAGAACTTCGAGGACCTCTGGGACAGGGGAACGTTCATTGCCTCTGGCCTTTGCCACCTGCCCCACCTGGACATGTGGGGTGAGGGTGGTGCTGTCCTGGATCCAGGGGATCCCAGGGCTGAGGCTGTGCTAGCCACCCAACCCCTCCCCGGCAGGGCTTCCACCATGGGAGGGGCCCATCAGAGCACCAGGGTCTCCCTGCCATGTGGCTGCCCACTTCCGTCCCCTAGAAATCCATGCCCGCCGAGGAGGCCCACTTCATCAACACCAAGCAGCTCAAGTTCCTCCTGGCCCGAAGCCGCTGGCAGGTGAGCCCCGCCTGCCCTAGCAGGGACCAGTGAAGGGGAAACCGAGGCCCCACAGGGCTGGCCATGCAGCTGGGAGTGTGGGAAGCGGGGAACTGGGGCTGGGCTCCTCTGAGCGCACTGAAAGGAGGGAGGAGTCATCCGCTGGGCACAGCAGGGTGGGCAGAGGACCCGGAGCTCCTGGGTCCCCCCAGCTGATGCGCACTGCCCCCATGCGGTCCCAGCGTTCCTTGATGAGCTACAAGTCCATCCTGGTCATGCGCTCCATCCCTGAGCTGCTGCAGGGCGCGCCCGACAGCCCCTCCCTCGGCGTGGCCCGGCACCTCCGCACAGACGCTGCTGGCTCCTCCAGTTCCTCCTCCTCCTCCGACAATGAGCTCGCCCCGTTTGCCCGGGCCAAGTCGCTGCCACCCTCCCCGGTGACACACTCACCGCTGCTGCACCCCCGGGGCTTCCTGCGGCCCTCGGCCAGCCTGCCTGAGGAGGCCGAGGCCCCTGGTCCGCCCGCGTTGCCCGAGGGTGCTGGGCCACCAGCAGCCCAGGGCTGTGTGCCCCGGCACAGCGTCATCCGAAGCCTGTTCTACCAGCAGGCAGGTGAGGGCCCCGAGCGCGGGGCCCTGGCCCCAGAGAGCAGGCGGCACCCAGCCCGGCGGCGGCACCTGCTGAAGGGCGGGTACATCGCGGGGGCGCTGCCGGGCCTGCGAGAGCCGCTGATGGAGTACCGTTCGCTGGAGGAGGAGGCCGCCAGGGAGGAGCAGGCCACCCTCCTGGCCAAAGCTCCCTCCTTTGAGACTGCCCTCCGGCTGCCTGCCCCTGGCACCCACTCGGTCCCTGGCCGCAGCCGCTCCCTGGAACATGACCCTCCGAGCACCCACCACCCCTCCCTGGGGGCCTGTGGTGAGGCACAGCAACCGCCTCCAGCCCCCTCTGGTGGGGGCCCTGCCAGGGACATGGGGCACCCTCAAGGCTCTGAGCAGCTTCTGTCTACTGGAGGCCACTCAGGCACTGCTCAGCCAGAGGGGCCATCCCTGGACAGCCCTTTGGGGCAGCCGGCCCCTTTCTGTCACCCCAAGCAGGGTTCTGGCCCCCAGGAAGGCTACAGCCCCCACTGGGCACTTGCCCCACACCCTCCCGGCTCCTTCCCTCCAGGATCTTGTGAAGAGGCCGCCTCAGTACCCTCAAGCCACCTCCTGGGACAGCCTGAGGCACCCCCTGCCCCAGCCCAAGCAAGCCCCCCACTAGACTCTAAGATGGGGCCGAAACCCAGCCCCTGCAGTTCCCCAGGGCCAGCCCCCCAGGCGAGCTCTTCCCAAGTGAGCTCCCACAGGATGGGCTCCCCGCAGGTGGGTGCAGAGCCTGGCCCCTCCCTGGATGCTGAGGGCTGGTCCCAGGAAGCTGAGGATCTCTCGCCCACCCTGCAGCGGCCTCAGGAGCAGGCCACCACGCGCAAGTTCTCCCTGGGGCATCATGGGGGCTATGCCGGCGTGGCTGGCTATGGCACCTTTGCCTTCGGCGGGGATGCGGGAGGCATGCTGGGGCAAGGACCCATGTGGGCCAGGATGGCCTGGGCTGTGTCCCAGTCCTCGGAGGAGCAGGAGGAGGCTAGGGCTGAGAGCCCGCTGCCCCAGGCCAGTCCAAGGGCCATGCCTGAGGCCGGCAGGACTCCCTCCAGGACCTCTCCAGAGCCCACCCCATGGGAGGACACCGGACAGGTCTCCCTGGTCCAGATCCGGGACCTGTCAGGTGACATAGAGGCGGCCGACACAGTATCCTTGGACATTTCCGAGGTAGACCCTGCCTACCTCAACCTCTCGGACCTGTATGACATCAAGTACCTCCCGTTCGAGTTTATGATCTTCAGGAAAGTCCCCAAGCCAGCTCAGCCAGAGCCACCCTCCCCCAGGGCTGAGGAGGAGCTGGCTGAGATCCCAGAGCCTGAGTGGCTCTGGCCAGGCGAACTGGGCCCCCAGGCGGGCCTGGAGATCACGGAGGGGCCAGAGGACGTGGAGGCGCTGCTGGCGGAGGCTGCTGCGGGCAGGAAGCGCAAGTGGATCTCACCGTCTCGAGGCCTCTTCCGCCTCCCTGGGAGGCACCTGCCGCTGGCCGAGCCGTCGGAGCTGGGGCTGCGTGAGAAAGTGAAGGCCTCCATGGAGCACATCTCCCGGATCCTGAAGGGCAGGCCGGAAGGTGACCCCTCACCCCCCACCCCACCCACCCCACCCCAGGCGTCCTGCATGCCCAGGGCCCCCATTCTGCACCTGGGTGATGGCAGGAGGCCCTCGTGGTGCTCACCAGGGTCCAGGTACCTCCTACACCTCCTGTCCCTGCCTCAGGGCTCTGAATCTTGGGGTCACCTCTGCAGCCCTGACACCCCTCCCCATGGGGCAGCTGAGACCCAGCCCTGGAACCTAACATAGCTGTGGAGGCCTGGGGAGGCTGAAGGTGGGGTGCCCCTGGGGAGAGAATCAAAGGGGCCAGAGTATTCCTGAATCAGATCATCCCAACCCCAGAGTCCTCCTGACTGGCCCCAGACCCTCTCTGCCCCAGACACCCCGACACTGGACCCCCCTGACCCCAGAGTCCTCCTGACTGGCCCCAGACCCTCCCTGCCCCAGACA
>NW_022436989.1:1707303-1725889 GCF_009761245.1 Sapajus apella
GACCCCCCCGACCCCAGAGTCCTCCTGACTGGCCCCAGACCCTCCCTACCCCAGACACCCCGACACTGGATCCCCCCGACCCCAGATCCTCCTGAGTCCTCCTTGACTCCACAGACCTCTCTGACCCCAGACCCTCCCCCGGACCCCAGAGCCCTTCTTGATCCATAGGGTCTGGCCCCAGACCCCACCTTACCCCAGACCCTCCCTAACTCCATACCCTATCCGACCCCAGGTCCTCCTGACCTCAGGTCCCCCCCGACCCCAAAACCCTTCCCAACCCCATCGTTCTCCCGAACCCCAAAGTCCTCCCTGGCCCTGGACCCTTCAGACCCTGTGCCTGGAGGTGGGGAGGGTGCCTGCTCATTGTGCTTCCTTTGTCCTCCATGGCCTGGAAGTCTGGAGAGTGGGCAGCAGGCTGGCCGACCCCGACTTCTTCCTGTCCCAGCTGCTCAGGGTCCTTGCAGCAAGAGGCGGCTGGTGCTGCCAGAGGCCAGCCTCCTGGTCATGACCTCCATCGGCCCCCTTCCTCCTGCAGGTCTGGAGAAGGAGGGGCCCCCCAGGAAGAAACCAGGCCTTGCTTCTTTCCGGCTCTCAGGTCTGAAGAGCTGGGACCGAGGTGAGCAGGCCCAACACAGAGACCCGGCCCTATTGCCTCTCAGGGTCCCACCAGGGTGTCCAGACCAGTGGCGAGCAAGCTTGCACTCACAGGGGTTCCGGAACAGAGGAGGGGCCCTGGTGGGTGTGGTGAGCTAAGCAGTCTTGGAGGACTTCCTGGAGGAGGTGGTGGTGGTGCAGCTGGGCCAGGCTGGGGGATGGGGGGTGGGGGGAGCAGGGCTCCTCCTGGTATCCCCACTGCAGGGTCCAGGCCACGCTCTGGGACCTGGAGATTACCCCTGAAGGCTCACCTCACCCTCCCTCTTCAGCGCCGACATTCCTAAGGGAGCTCTCAGATGAGACTGTGGTCCTGGGCCAGTCAGTGACTCTGGCCTGCCAGGTGTCGGCCCAGCCAGCTGCCCAGGCCACCTGGAGCAAAGGTAAGAAGCTGTCAGAGGGGCTGGGGGCTGCAGGATGCCTTGCTATCTGGAGGGAAGCTGAGACCAGGGAGAGGCGTGGGGCCTGGCCGTGGATGAGGCTCGCTCTGTCCTGTTGCAGACGGGGTCCCCTTGGAGAGCAGCAGCCGCACCCTCATCTCGGCCACCCACAAGAACTTCCAGCTTCTGACCATCCTGGTGGTGGCAGCTGAGGACCTGGGTGCGTACACCTGCAGCGTGAGCAATGCGCTGGGGACGGCGGCCACCACGGGCATCCTCCGGAAGGCAGGTGCGTGAGCTGCACTGGGGGTCCCACCAGGCCAGGCCAGGGCGGCTGGGCTGGGGCTGCTGGGAAACCTGTTCTTGCATGGAATGCTTCCGGGGCTGTGCACTGGTCGCTGTGGCGTCCCCTCCCCCACCCTGAGCTGCCCGAGTCTCAATAGGGCCAGGTACCACACATGGCCAGGGCCCCAGGAGGCCTGAGAAGGTCAACACAGAGGTCTGAACGCACGGGCTGCCCTGGGCTGGCAGCCGGCCCTGGGAAAAACAGCCGGAAGCAGCTGCTGGCCATACAGGGCTGGGAAGGAAGCTTCTGGGCCACACTCCACGCCAGGGAGAAAGCCCAGCCCACTGACCGCTGGCCGGGAGAACTGAGCTTCTCTGGTGCTCACACCATCCCTTGCTCCACCTTCCCACGTTCCTTCCACGCCCATCCCTCCAGCCCAGGCAGGATGGGCTGCTTCCCGTTCTATATCTCAATCAAAGCACAGTTCACTGGGCATTTCTCAGGTCGTCAGGACGGGGGCTACAGGCCTGGCTCTGGGATGCCCAGCCCAATGCCCCGGGGTGGGGGCACCTGCCTGAACCTGTGCAGGGCTGACCTGGGAAAGCCCACCAACCGCACCAGGGCCCCTCTGACCACAGCCTGGGGCCCTGCACAGCGTTCTGGTCACACCCAGGTGAACGGGGCCGGCCTGGCAGGGCAGACACCCCCCAGCCCGCCAGGAGAGGCCCCTCCTACCAGTCCCTCACTGTGACTGGATCCTGAATGAACAAGACAAGGGAGGGTGGGCTCCAGAGCCCTGGCAGCTGCCAGGATGAGGCAGGGGCCAGCCGGGGAATTGCCCTGGAGGCCCGGCGCACACCCTGGCATCACTGACGGTGGGCAGGACCTTACAGAGCGCCCCTCGTCCTCGCCATGCCCGGACATCGGGGAGGTGTACGCGGACGGGGTGCTGCTGGTCTGGAAGCCCGTGGAGTCCTATGGCCCTGTCACCTACATTGTGCAGTGCAGCCTAGAAGGTACGGGGGGGTCCCTGCAACCGGGCCTCCCAGGGCCCAGAGGCTCTAGCCGCCCCTCCTGGGGGCCATGACTAGGGGCCCTTGGGGAGGTGCCTGGCCGCCTCTGCTGTGTAGGTGGCTTCGGGTTTCTCCACCCGCCCTGACGTGGTGTGTGGAGGCCTCAGCAGCCCCTCACATGCTCCTGTGTGGCCAGGCGGCAGCTGGACCACACTGGCCTCCGACATCTTTGACTGCTGCTACCTGACCAGCAAGCTCTCCCGGGGCGGCGTGTACACCTTCCGCACGGCATGCGTCAGCAAGGCAGGCATGGGCCCCTACAGCACCCCCTCGGAGCAAGTCCTCCTGGGAGGGCCCAGCCACCTGGGTGAGCCACACCACACTCGGGGCTTGCGAGGTGGGAACAGCAGCCGGAAGAGCCAGTACGTGCTCCGGCCTGCTCAGGGTCTCCATAGCTGTCCACTTCCTTCTGGGAGAGAGCTGCTCCTGGGCTTAGCATTCGAGGCCTACACACTCCAGGGACCACCTCACCCCCCAGGGCCCCCTTCACTCACCTGCACTCCCACACACTTGCTGGCGAGCACACAAGTCCATTCTGCTTCATGCTGAGTGTCGGTAGTGACTGCCCCATGCTGCCTCTAGCTTTGGTGGAGGAGTGCTGGGGTTGATTAGTAATGTCTGCCTTGGGCTTAGGATGGGAAGAGAGGGCATGATTGCTATAGGTGGTCCATTCTCAACCCCCCTGCAGCCCTCACCCCCACCCTCAGGTTAGCTCTCCCTACTTGCTGTACCCCCTCTCTCTCCCCCTGTACCCAAACCCCCAGAACCACAGGACAAGTGGGAATGTGTAGGAGCTCAAGCCCCACTTGGTGGGACATGGTGGCTCACCCACTTTGGGAGGCTGAAACAGTCAGATCACCTGAGGTCAGGAGTTCGAGACGAGCCAGACCAAATGGAGAAAACCCATTTCCACTAAAAATACAAAATTAACCAGGTGTGGTAGCGAATGCCTGTAATCCCAGCTACTCAGGAAGCCCTGGCAGGAGAATTGCTTGAACCTGGAAGGTAGAGGTTTTGGTGAGCTGTGATCACACCATTGCACTGCAGCCTGGGCAACAAGAGTGAAACTCTGTCTCAAAAAAAAAAAAGAAAGAAAAAAAAGAGGCCCCACTTGCCACTTGTCAGGGTGCCTGGGAAGGGGTCATTGGAGAGGAGGTGAGAGCTGGGGCTGTGGAGATGCCCCTCCACCCCCTCTAATCACCCGTCCCTCCTCCCACAGCCTCTGAGGAGGAGAGCCAGGGGCGGCCAGCCCAACCCCTGCCTAGCACACAGACCTTCGCGTTCCAGACACAGATCCGGAGGTGCAGGGGCCTTGGGGGCTACGGGCGGGTGGAGCCAGGGCTTGTATCCCCCTTGCTGGGTACACCTACCTTCTCACTGAGCTGGGTTTCTGCTGCTCTGAGTGTTGGGGATGGCGGGGGAGGGGACCACCCACCAGCCTGACCTCTGTTCCCTTGAGCAGGGGCCGGTTCAGTGTGGTGCGGCAGTGCTGGGAGAAGGCCAGTGGGCGGGCACTGGCTGCCAAGATCGTCCCCTACCAGCCCAAGGACAAGACAGCCGTGCTGCGTGAATACGAGGCCCTCAAGGGCCTGCGCCACCCGCACCTGGCCCAGCTGCACGCAGCCTACCTCAGCCCCCGGCACCTGGTGCTCATCTTGGAGCTGTGCTCTGGGCCCGAGCTGCTCCCCTGCCTGGCTGAGAGGTGAGGGCGGCTTGGGCTGGCGTGGCTGAGCCGATGCACGGTCTGATGGACTGACAGACGCAGGCCTCTGGGGTGGGGTAAGGGGACCAGGCCCCTCTGCACAGCCAGCACCCCTTACAGCCCACGGGGCGTGGTCTTAGCCCTGGCCCTGGTGGCCCCCACCCCGAAGTCTGGGCTGAGCAGCGTCTGCCCCCCCAGGGCCTCCTACTCAGAATCCGAGGTGAAGGACTACCTGTGGCAGATGCTGAGCGCCACCCAGTACCTGCACTCCCAGTGCATTCTGCACCTGGACCTGAGGTCCGAGAACATGATCATCACTGAATACAACCTGCTCAAGGTCGTGGACCTGGGCAATGCACAGAGCCTCAGCCAGGAGAAGGTGCTGCCCTCGGAGAAGTTCAAGGACTACCTAGAGACCATGGGTGCGTGTGTGGACAATTAGGGGGACCTCACCTGGGGGGCAAGAAGCCCCCTCCCCTCCAGTGGTGTCCTCCCCTCCCAGGTCCAGCACCACCCACTCAGCTTTGCACCTGGCCCACATACCTGTGCCCCTGCCTGAGCCCACTCACCTATGCCCATCACCAGTACCCCCACCTGAGCCCAATCACATGTGCCCCTCCCAGCTCCAGAGCTCCTGGAGGGTCAGGGAGCTGTTCCGCAGACAGACATCTGGGCCATTGGTGTGACAGCCTTCATCATGTGAGTCCTCCAACTCGGCTGGGGGTTGTTATGTGGGCGGGGCAGGCTCCCCCATCCACCAGAGGGTGACCTCATGGCCCCTGCACCCCCATCCACCCGAGGGTGACCTCAGTGCACCTGCATCCTCTCCCCCTCCGCCCTGGTCTGCCCGAGGGTGACCTCAGGGCCCAAGCACCCGCTACCCGCACAGGCTGAGCGCTGAGTACCCGGTGAGCAGCGAGGGTGCACGCGACCTGCAGAGAAGCCTGCGCAAGGGGCTGCTCCGCTTGAGCCGCTGCTACGCTGGGCTGTCCGGGGGCGCCGTGGCCTTCCTGCGCAGCACGCTGTGCGCCCAGCCCTGGTAAGGCGAGGCCCTCCCAACACTCCCCTCCCCGCCCCCTACTCCTAGCCGCCCTCCCAGCCCCCTCCTCGCCGCCCCCTGCGTCCCGTCCCGCTGCACTCAGCCACTCTCCCCCTCCCCCTCCCCCTCCCCTCCCCCTCTCCTCTACCGCTGCTCGGCTGAGCCTCTGTCCCCCCAGGGGCCGGCCCTGCGCGTCCAGCTGCCTGCAGTGCCCGTGGCTGACAGAGGAGGGCCCGGCCTGCTCGCGGCCCGCGCCCGTGACCTTCCCTACCGCGCGGCTGCGCGCCTTTGTGCGCGAGCGCGAGAAGAGACGGGCGCTGCTGTACAAGAGGCACCACCTGGCCCAGGTGCGCTGAGGGTCGCCCGACCCCCCTCGCTGCAGACGCGCCAATAAAAACGCACAGCTGGCGCGGAGCCTCCGTCTCCAGGCGTCGTTTTCTTCTGGGGGCGGTGAGGGCTCTGCCCGGTCCTTCCCGGTGGGCCGCGGAGACGCGCCCTGGGGGTCGCTCCCTCTGTCCGACCCTCCCCGCGCGCTCCGCCCCCCGGGCGTCTCCGTCCTCACACCCGCGTGCGCGTCTGTTCCCTCGCCGCCTCCTCCACGCGGGCCTGCAGCCCGCACCCCGCCGCTGGTTCCGGAATTTCTCTGGCGCAGACGGTGCCCAGGGAGGCAAAGCGTGTCAGCGAGGGCGGCAGCCGCGGGCCACGATCCGCTGGCGAGAGGCGGCTTCAGAGTCGCTGGCGCGTGGCCTCTGTGGAAAGCAACCGGGTTTTCCAGATTCTAGGGACAACGCCTGCGCTGGCCAGCCCCTCGCCAAGAGTGCGGGAGGAATGGGGGGGGTCGCCCAAAGCTCCTGAGCGTCCTTTCCCGTCTCCTTTGACGTGGGAAGGAAAGGGAACTTGAGACAGGTGCAGCCCTGGAGACCTGGGAGCGGGCAGGCGGGGCCTTCTCCCCTCGGACAGAAAACCCTCTGCAGAGGTCCTTCATACCTGTGTCTAAGCGCAGACGGCTCGGAGGCTAACCGACCCCTCTTGGCTAAACGGGTCATGCTGATAACTGGCCAGCTTAGATTTATGGGGACACCCAGTGATGGAGTTGTCCTGGTCTGACAGCATGCAACCCAGGGTGAGGCCCAGTTGTTTTAAACGCCCCTTTTAGTCACCTAAACACTGGCTGGGCGCGGTGGGTCACACCTGTAATCCCAGCACTTTGGGAGTCTAAGGTGAGTGGATCACGAGGTCAGGAGTTTGAGACCAGCTTGGCCAACGTGGTGAAACCCTGTGTCTACTAAAAATACAAAAATTAGCCGGGCATGGTGGCACGTGCCTGTAATCCCAGCTACTTGGGGGCCTGAGGCAGGAGAATCACTTGAACCTGGGTGGCGGAGGTCGTCGTGAGCTGAGATCATCCACTGCACTCCAGCCCGGGCAACAGAGTGAGACTCCATCTCAAAAAAAAAAATCACCCAAACAAGAGCCCAAGTCCCATTGTCAGCTCTTGAGAGCGCCCACCCTCTTCTGGAGCAGCCCAGGGTTCCCGGGTAAGGGTGTGTTCTCCACTGTCCCCAGCAACAGCTTCATTCCTGGGGTCTGGGGCCGCAGGGTGTGGACAGCAGCCTCTACTCTCCTGGTTCTCAGCCCACCTCAGGGGCCCAATGACAGCCACATGCTGATGGGTCCAGTCTGCAGTGTCCAAATGCTGGATGCCTCCCCTGGAAACTTACTGAGGCCAGGACACTTGGAATTAAAATTCAAGCATCAGCCAGGCACAGTGGCTCATGCCTGTAATCCCAGCACTTTGGGAGGCTGAGACAGAAGGATCATTTGAGCCCAGGAGTTCAAGACCAGCCTGGGCAACATAGGGAGACCCTTGTCTCTACAAAAAAATAAAATAATTAGCTTGGCGTGGTAGTGCGCACCTGTGGTCCCAGCTACTCTGGAGGTGAGCCCAGAGGTCAAGGCTACAGTGAACTGTGATTGTGCCACTGCACTCCAGCCTGGGCCACAGAGCAAGAACCTGCCTCTAAAAAGAAAACAAATCCAAACATCTAACTTGAACTGATTGCCCTCACTCCCTCTGTCCCCAACTGCCCCTGACTTTACCTTTCTCCTCCTTTATGACCTCAGGACGGTGTGTCACCACTCAACACACCACAAAGGGCACAGGCACCATGCACTCACTTTCCCACGATGCTGATGTGCAGGGCAGGGGTGGAGCGGGGGTAGGATCTTTTCCTCACCTATTGCAACGCTCACGGATGAACATTGCATGGATGGCCCCAATCTCAAAGACAGGTTAACAAGATAAAGCATAACACACATCTATTTAACAAAAGGTTTTATGTGACAACTGAGCCTTCAGAAACAAAAACGCAAAAAAAAAAAAAACAGGCAAATGTATCTATTTATGCCTGGGTTTGATGAAGGATGTATAGTCAGCGCTTTGACAAAAAGCAGGTGCTACTTAATGGTAATAAACTGGGGGCAACTTGCCAAGGCCTGTTTTTGAGATTCTTCTTGGCCTCTGGAATGAGGGTCCTCTGACCTGCTTTTGGGGGAGGCAGGTCAGAGAATTCTCTTATGGCTTCCTTCAAGGGAGAAAGGCTGGAGATGGTCAGAGAGAGGCAGTTTCCTTCAGCTGAAGATACTCGGCATGCCAAGGTGCCATATTTTGGGGTACTGCATTCTAAGCCCTGTCACCATCTCACAAAACTGTAGTACACTCTGACGATCAGGAAGACTGGTACAGTCAAGAGAGAGAAAATTTCCACCTGCCCAAAAAGGCATAAAAATAACCCACCCACTTTCTTCCCACGGCAACACTCCTTAACCCTGGCACCCAACAATTTGTTCTGCACTAATATAATTTCGTCATTTTAGAAACGTTCTCTAAAGGGAATAATGCCATATGTGGTTTTGTGCCTGGCATGATTCTCTGGAAATTCATGAAGGCTGCTGCCTGTGTCAATAGTTCATTCCTTTCTACTGCTGCGGAATATTCCACGTTGTGGGTGCACCGCTGTTTGTGTAGCCATTTATCCATGAAGGACACTTTGGGTCACTCCCAGTTTTGGGCGAGTACAAATCAAGCTGCTGTAAACGTGTACAAGTTGCTGTGTGCCTGTCAGTCTCCATCTGGGATAAGTGACCGAGAATGCAGTGGCTGTGGCATGCTGTCATTTCATCGGCCAGCCTCATGTCCTCATGGGTGCAAGATCCTGTTAAAACTTGTGCTCTGAATGAACAGACAGACCCCCAGGCAGGCTTTGTGTGAGCAACGTGACTGTTTATTCCCCGGGTGTGGGTGGGCTGAGGCTGAAAAGGGTGCGTCGAAGGGTGGGGATAGGAGTTGGTGTGATAGGTTTGTGATGGGCAGTGGAAAGTTACAGTTTAGGGCATTTTTTTGCAAGCTGGGAGGGGGTCGTAGGGTGTGGAGTCACCCAGGTTGACCAAGGTCAAGTGTACAGTTCTGTTTTGTTAACTATATTCACATGCAGTGCAACCGTCACCAAAACTGAAAACTGTCCTCATTAAAGCCCATTCTCGGCCGGGCGCGGTGGCTCACACCTATAATCCCAGCACTTTGGGAGGTCGAGGTGGGTGGATCACCTGAGGTCAGGAGTTCGAGACCAGCCTGGCCAATATGGCAAAACCCTGTCTCTATTAAAAATATAAAAATGAGCCAGGTGTGGTGGTGCATGCCTATAATCCCAGCTACTGGGAAGGCTCAGGCAGAAGAATCGCTTGAACCCAGGAGGTAACGGTTGCAGTGAGCCGAGATCACGCCACTGCACTCCAGCCTGGGCGACAGAGCCAGCCTGTGTCTCAAAAAAACAAACAAACAAAAAACACCACTTTGGTGATCCCAAGGATTTTAGAATTTATGAGCTAGTAACTGTGGGTGAAAACCAAAATGTATATATAATATCACAATAACCTAGTATCTAGGAAACAGAAAGCTATGGAAATAAAAGGCAAAATTAATAATTGGTGCATTGATAATCATAGCAGAAGATTTTAATATACCGTGTTTAGAAATCAGTAGGTCAGGCCAGGCACGGTGGCCCTCACTTGTAATCCCAGCACACTGGGAGGCCAAGGTGGGCGGATAATTAGGTCAGGAGATTGAGACCAGCCTGGCCAACACAGTGAAACCCTACAAAAACTAGCTGGGCGTGCTGGCAGGTGCCTGTATTCCCAGCTACTTGGGAGGCTGACGCAGGAGAATCACTTGAACCCAGGAGGCAAAGGTTGTAGTGAGCAGAGATTGCACTGCTGCACTCCAGCCTGGGTGACAGGGCGAGGCTCCGTCTCAAAAAAGAAAAAGAAATCAACAGGTCAGATGTATAAAAATAACTCAATTTCTGTAACTACCTACGGCATCACTGGGGACATTTATGTGATAGGAAGATGTAAGTATGAAGGATCCATGTGACTTTCAGATATCCAGAGGCCATCCACATAAACAACCAGGCACTGGGCCAAAATCCTCCAAGTGGAGGTCATACAGTCCACATTTCCTGGCCACTGTGAAATGACATTACTCACTGCCAATCAAAGAATAAATGGCAAGTTACAGCTAGCCACTTGGACATTTTAGAAAACACCCTAAATAATTTCTGCATGAAATGGGACAACCAAACTCATAATTTTAGAGGCATCCTAAGGAGAAAGGAGGGCAGCTGGCAGCAAAGGACATTCGTTTATTTCCCCAGCTCTGGGAATTCTTAGGTCAATGTTGGGGAAATTATTTATTCTGGTCCTATAGGTTTCCTTTGCTAACATGAAAAGGAGATTACTCTAGAACACAGAACATTAAGTAAAAAATGTAAGTTTTAAAATCATACCATGCAAAGTTTTTACTGCCATATGGTACCTTAGAAACAAATGCAGGTCCATCTCCAGACCCTGCATTCTACAGTGAAAGGCTGACGTGCCTCCAACACAGATGCTCATGCCCAGGGGCAGATAAGGATACTGGCACCTTGGGCAACTGGGCTAAGAGGTAAGATAGGTAGATATATATACACAGATGTGAATATATGATAGAGATATGAAGATGCAGACAGAGGCAGGTAAATACAGAAATGACAGATGGATAGCTATGATAGAGATCTAGAAGATAAATAGATGGATGATAGAGATCGAGACAAAGATATATAGAAAAACAGGTACAGAAGCTAGGTATCTACAGGTCTAGATAAATGGATCGACAGAGATAAAAGATGGACACAGAGATATAGATGGATGGATGTAAAATATTACAGACAGAAGAGCTGGGCAGAGAGAAGAAAGGGGCAGTTAGATGACAGGTGATGTAACAGGATAGACATGGCAGACATACGGAGATACAGAAGATAGACCTGCACATACACAAAGATAGACAGATACATGCATACATTTAAGGCAGTTGCATAATTTAGAATATATTCTCTGCCCATAACAGAATTAAATTGAAAAGCATGGCCGGGCGCAGTGGCTCACGCCTATAATCCCAGCACTTTGGGAGGCTGAGGTGGGTGGATCACGAGGTCAAGAGATTAAGACCATCCTGGTCAACATGGTGAAATCTCGTCTCTACTAAAAATACAAAAACTAGCTGGGCGTGGTGGCGCGTGCCTGTAATCCCCGCTACTCGGGAGGCTGAGGCAGGAGAATTAATTGAACCCAGGAGGTGGAGGTTGTGGTGAGCTGAGATCACACCATTGCACTCCAGCCTGGGTAACAAGAGCGAAACTCCATCTCAAAAAAGAAAGAAAGAAAAGAAAAGCAGTAAACAATTAAATATATCTGGAAAATCCTCAAGTGTTTGACATAAATAATCCACTTCCAAGTAATCCATGAGTCAGAGAAGAAATGACCAGGGAGACTGAATGAGAATGAAAACACAATATGTCAAAATTTGTGGGATCTAAAAATGAATGACACAGGAATTCAGCTAAAGAATACAGTCAGTGGACCGAAAGGTAGCTAGAGGGATTCAAGAACAGACCTCATCAAGCAGAAAAGTCAGCAAACTCCAAGTCAGCTCATTTAAAATTATCTGGTTGGGCCGGGCGCAGTGGCTCACGCCTGTAATCCAGCACTTTGTGAGGCCGAGGCGGGTGGACCATGAGGTCAAGAGATTGAGACCATCCTGGCCAACATGGTGAAACTCCATCTCTACTAGAAATACAAAAAATTAGCTGGGTGTGGTGGCGCGTGCCTGTAGTCCCAGCTACTCGGGAGGCTGAGGCAGGAGAATTGCCTGAACCCGGGAGGCGGAGGTTGCGGTGAGCCGAGATCGCGCCATTTGCACTCCAGCCTGGGTAATAAGAGCGAAACTCCGTCTCGAAAAAAAAAAAATTATCCGGTTAGAGGAGCAAAAAATAATAATAGTAATAAAAAGGACTCGAGGGCCAGGCGCAGTGGCTCACGCCTGTAATCCCAGCACTTGTGGGAGGCTGAGGTGGGAGGCTCGCCTGAGATCAGGAGTTTGAGACCAGCCCAGTCAACATGGTGAAACCCTGTCTCCACTAAAATAAAATGGAAAATTAGGCTGGAGCGGTGGCAGGCACCTGTAATCGCAGCTACTCTGGAGGCTGAGGCTGGAGAATCGCTTGAACCCGGGAGGCGGAGGTTGCAGTGAGCCGAGATGGTACCACTGCACTCCAGCCTGGGGAACAAGAGTGAAACTCCATCTCAAAAAAAAAAAAAAAAAAGAAACATTAAACAGGAATAAAGAAAGGGAATCCTAGAACAGAGACAGAAAGGGGCAGAATGCTTAAAGAAATACTGCCCTAAAAAAAAGAAAAAGAAATAATACCTTAAAACTCCCCAAATCTGGGAAGGCAAATGAACATCTAGATTTGTGAAGTCTAAACGGCCCCCAGTAGGCTAAACCAGAGAAGTCTACACTAAGACAGGTTATGATCAGATTGTCAAAGTCACAGACAGAGGGAATTCGGAAAGCAGCATGAGGAAAGTGACCAACATGGGAGCTCCAATCGGGTTATCGGGGGCTTCTCGGCAGAAACCTTGCAGGCCAAAAGAGGGCGGGATAGTATTTTCAAAGTGCTGAAGGAAGAAGAACTGCTAACCAATAATCTTATTCCTAGCAAAGCTTTCATTTTAAAATAAAGGCAAGATGAAGACTTTCCCAGACAAAAGCTGAGGGAGCTCATCACCAATAGACCTTCTTTACGAGAAATGCCAAATGGCATTTTCCCACCTAACAGCAAAGCAAACATGAACAGAACTAAAGGAAGAAATAACAACACGAGAACAGTAAGAGATTTCAATACCCCACATTCAATAATGGCTAGAACAACCAGACAAAAGATCAATAAGGAAACAGAAAACTTGAACATCAGACACCAATTATAACTAAAAGACACGTACAAATATTCCACCTAACGACAGAAGACACATTCTTCCCAAGCACGTAGGGAGCATTCTCAAGACCACGCTGGGCCACAAACGAGTCTTAATAAATTTAAGAAGATTGGAATTGTCTCACAAACATGCAGACACCTGACTACAGAGTCTCAAAATCCAAGAGGCAAAAGCTGTCGGAACTAAAGGGAAAAATGGACAATTCAACAATAATGGTTAATGATTCCAATAGCAGCTCCTCAATAATGAACGAAATAACTAGAAAAAATGAGCAAGAATATAGAAGAGTTACAAAACACTATCAAACAATTCAGCGAAACTGACATCTATCAATGTTCTGTTTTCTTTTTTTTTTGAGACGGAGTTTTGCTCCTGTTGCCCAGGCTGGAGTGCAGTGGCATGGGCTTAGCTCACTGCAACCCCCGCCTCCCGGGTTCAAGCGATTCTCCTGCCTTAGTCTCCCTAGTAGCTGGGATTCCAGGCACGTGCCACCATGCCTGGCTAATGCTTTGTATTTCATAGAGACAGAATTTCACCATGTTGGCCAGGCTGATCTCGAACTCCTGAGCCCAAGCAATCCGCCTACCTCAGCCTCCCAGTATGCTGCAGTTACGCCGTGAGCCATCATGCCTGGTCCCAACCGTGTGTTCTAAGATTCTAGATTTGTCTATCTGGCAACATGTCATCACAGTGCCAACTGTATTCACTATATATATATATATTTTTTTTTTTTCCTTTTTTTTTTTTTTTGAGACGGAGTCTTGCTCTGTCACCCAGGCTGGAGTGCAGTGGTGCAATCTCGGCTCACCGCGACCTCCGCCTCCTAGGTTCAAGCGATTCTCTGCCTCAGCCTCCGGAGTAGCTGGGACCACAGGCACATGCCACCATGCCCAGCTAATTTTTGTATTTTTAGTAGAGACGGGGTTTCACCATGCTGGCTAGGATGGTCTCGATCTCTTGACCTCGTGATCCTCCTGCCTCAGCCTCCCAAAGTGCTGGGATTACAGGCGTGAGCCACCACACCCGGCCTGTATTTTATTTTCTATATTTTTGTTGCTCTGCAAGTGTGGCCAAGATGGCCCAGGAGAGACAGCCCCTTTCTCCCAGGGCAGGCGTTTCTCAGAGACAACGGAGGGCTTGCCCAGAACCACACCTTTAACCTCTAGACTAACCAATCCAGAGCTCACACCCCAACAAGCTCCTTTAACAAGCCCTCAGCCCCAGCCAATATGCCTAAATTAACCCAGGGCCAGGCACCCCCAGCTAGCGACAGCCTCTGTTCGCAAAGCCTGCCAGAATGACAGACAGTTACCAGTCCCAAGTGTTACCCTGTCCTGCCTTGTCTTTCCCACAGAAATCGCATCGAAGGCTCTGGCCCAGGGTTGCCCCTGCTCCTTTATGTCCCCCTCGTGTGGCCCTGGTCCCCTGGCATGCCCCTTCTCTTGGGAAACGTAAGTGATAAATTCTTCTTTCTTCTTTTCTGAGACAGCATCTTGATCATTCACCTAGACTGGAGTGAGGGGTGCCATCTCGGCTCACTGCAACCTGCCTCCCAGGTCCAAGCGATTCTCCTGCCTCTCGAGTAGCTGAGATTACAGGCATGTGACACCACGCCAGGCTAATTTTTGTATTTTTAGTAGAGACAGGGTTTCACCATGTTGGTCAGGCTGGTCTCAAACTCCTGGCCTCAAGTAATCTGCCTGCCTTGGCCTCCCAAAATGCTGGGATCGCCGGCGTGAGCCACTGCGCCTGGCCGTAAATTCTTCTTTCAATAACATTAGGCTCTCCACCACGTTGTCATTCAGTGACCTCCATAAATCAAGCTCTGTGGGTGCAGTCATGGACAGAACTGAGCCCTCCACTGGACAACAGCAGAATGCATGTTCCTCACAGTGCACGTGGAGCCAAGACACTGGCAATCGCCAGGCTATAAAACTGGTCTCAGCTGAAGCCACACAAAGAATGTTTCCAAAATGGAGTTTAATTAAAGGAAACAATAGAAGGAAACTTGGAACATTTACAAATATTCGAAAATTAATCAATGCACTTTAAACTGTGTGTCAAAGAAGAAATCCCAAACACAATTAGGAAGTATTTCAGCCAAATGAAAATGAAAAAGGCATACTGTAAGTCAAGGATGCAGCTAAAGTAGTGCCTAAAGGGAAATGTATAGCCATAAATTCCTGCTTGAGAAAAGAGGAGGCTGGGAGGCTCACACCTGTAATCCCAGCACTTTGGGAGGCTGAGTTGGGTGGATCACCAGAGGCCAGGGGTTGGAGACCAGCCTGGCCAACATGGTAAAACCCCATCTCTACTAAAAATACAAAAATAGCTGGCTGTTGTGGCAGGCATCTGTAATCCCAGCTGCTCAGGAGGCTGAGGCAAGAGAATTGCTTGAACATGGAAGTTGGAGGTTACAGTGAGCAGAGACTGTGCCATTGCACTCCAGCCTGGGTGACAAGAGCAAAACTCAGTCTCAAAAAAAACAAAACAAAAGCAAAACAAAAAACAAAAGAAAGAAATAGAGAAAGAAAAGAAGAAAAGGTTGAGCATGTTGGCTTATGCCTGTAATCACAACACTTTGAAGCCTGAGGCGGGTGGATCACCTGAGGTCAGGAGTTCGAGACCAGGCTGGCCAACATGACAAAACCCAGTCTCTACTAAAAATACAAAAAATACAAAAATTAGCTGGGTGTGGTGGTGCATGCCTGTAATCCCAACTACTTGGGAGGCTGAGGCAAGAGGATCACTTGAACCCAAGAAGCAAGGTTGCAGTGAGCTGAGATTGCGCCACTGCCCTCCAACCTGGGTGACAAGAGTGAGACTCCGTCTCAAAAATAAATAAACAGAAAAGAAGAAAATTCAGAAACCAGTAATCTAAGCTTCAATTTTAAGAAGGCAGAGACCAATTTTAAGAAGGCAGTGGTTCACACCTATAATCCCAGCATTTTGGGAGGCTGTGGCAGGCAGATCATGAGGTCAGGAGTTCAAGACCAGCCTGCCCAACACGGTGAAATCTGTCTCTACTAAAAATACAAAAGCTAGCCAGGCATGGTGGCATGTGCCTGTAATCCCAGCTACTCGGGAGGCTGAGGCAGGAGAATTGCTTGAACCCAAGAGGCAGAGGTTGTAGTGAGCAGAGATCACACTACTGCACTCCAGCCTGGGGGACAGAGCAAGACTCCATCTCAAAAAAAAAAAAAAAGAAAAACAGAAAGCAGAAAAAGGCTGTGCACAGTGGCTCCGGCCTGTAATCCCAGTGCTTTCGGAGGCTGAGGTGGGAGGATTGCCTGAACCCAGCAGATCGAAGCTGCAGTGAGCTATGATCGTGCCACGAGACTCTGGCCTAGACAACAGAAAGAGACCCTGTTTCACACAAAAAATGAGAGTCTGGGCACAGCAGCTCACACCTGTAATGCCAACATTTTGGGGAGGCTGAGAAGGGAGGGTTATTTGAGTCCAGGAATTTGAGACTAGCCTGGGCAACACAGGAAGACCTTGTCTCTACGAAAAATATAAAAATTAGCTGGGCGTGGTGGTGCACACCTGTGGTCCTAGCTACTCAGGAGGCTGAGGTGGGAAGACTGCTTGAGCCCACACACTGAGACTACTTGCAGTGAGCTGAGATGGCACCCCTGCACTCCAGCCTGGGCAGCAGAAGGAGATGCTATCTCAAAAAAAAAAAAAAAAAAAAAAAGAGTAAACTGAACTCCAGAAAAGAAAACAATAAAGAGGAAGGTGGAAATTATTGAAATAAAAAACATTAAAATAATAGAGAATATTAACGGAAATAAAAAGTTGTGGCCGGGTGTGGTGGCTCACACCTGCACTCCCAGCACTTTGAGAGGCTGAGGCGGGTAGATCACGAGGTCAGAAGTTCGAGACCAGCCTAGCCAACATGGTGAAACCCCATCTCTACTAAAAATACACAGATTAGCCAGGTGTGGTGGCACATGCCTGTAGTCCCAGCTACTCAGGAGGCTGAGGCAGAAAATCACTTCAACCTGGGAGATAGAAGTTGCAGTGAGCTGAGATTGCGCCACTGCACCCCAGCCTGGGTGACAGAGTGAGACTCCATCTCAAAAAAAAAAAAGGTGTTTTTTGAAAAGATCAGCTTTTGATCAAATTTTGATCAAACATATTAGCAGACTAGAAGTAGGTCAGAGGCATCTTTCTGAGTTGATGAAAATGTCCTGAAATTGAATCATGGTGATAGTGGATTTAGTAAAAACCATTGAATGGTATACTTGAAATTGCTGGATTTTGCTGTGTGAAAAACTATACCAGAATTAAATTGTTGCTGGGCGCGGGGGCTCACACATGTAATCCCAGCACTTTGGGAGACCGAGGCAGGCAGATCATGAGGTCAGGAGTTCCAGACCAGCCTGACCAACATGGTGAAACCCTGTCTCTACTAAAAATACAAAAATTACCTGGGCGTGGTGGTGGGCACCAGTAATCCCAGCTACTCGGGAGGCTTAGGCAAGAAAATTGCTTGAACCCGGGAGGCAGAGGTTGTGGTGAGCCAAGATCGTGCCATTACACTCCAGCCTTGGCAATAAGAGCAAAACTCCATCTCAAAAAAAAAATTGTTACAAAAAGGGTGGTCAGGGGAGGCGACTCTGGGCTGGGGTGGGCAGGGTGAGCGCAGGGGCCTGGGGTACAGCAGGGACAGAGCTCCAGGCTGGTGCCAGGAGGCCCACTCAGGCTCACGAGGGGCTCTGCACCGCCACCCCCAGATGCCAGGGTTGCCCCAGTGAACATGGGGCACCTAGGAGGGTGAGGACGCGGGAGGGAAGTAAGCAAAAGGGCATGAGGGGCCTCTCTGGGTGCCTGGAGTTCACGCGGCATGGGTGTGGGGTGACCAGAGGTTCCAGGCACAGCTAACACAGAGGCACTGGGCTCCGTGGCCACCAAGGGAGTAGGGGATCTAGGGCTCGGGCGACCCGTGGGCCCTGGGGGGTCTGAGCTTGCTGGGAGCCTATAGGTGCAGGGGGTATTGGGTGCACAGAAGCAGCACGTGGTAGAAGAGGGCAAGATGGGGATGGTGCGGGTGAGAGGGGCACTGGGGTGCAGTGGACTCCAGGGCACAGGGACACTGGGATGGTTGGGTGCTGCACAGGTGGGGCTGGGCGCCCTGCACCCAGCTCTCGGGACACTGTGGGCACTCCAAGGGTGGCCAGCTACTGTCGGGTGAGCCCGGCAGATGCAGGGGAGGACATGGACACGTGGCCTGGACGACGACTCTCTGTCTTTGGACCATGCCGGATGGAGCGTGGCCAATGTACTGCTGGGGTTCAGGGGTTCAGGGGGCTGAGGGCTCCCCTGAGAGGACGTTTCTCCAAGGTTCTTGGTCCCTCGCACTCTCAAGAATGAGAGAGACCACGGTGCAGTGTGCTCGTAAACACCAAACCCCAAAGTGTTTGCAGAGAGTGATTTATTTAGGTAGAGAAAGAGAAAAAGAAGAGAAGAGAGAAAGCTTTCACGAGAGAGGAGAGAGAGAGAGACAGACAGAGACAGAGACAGAGACAGAGAGAGACAGAGACAGAGAGGAAGGGGACCCAAACATGGAGTCCGAAGGGGTGTGGAAGAAGGGGACTTTTAACCTGGGAGGAACCCCCACCTTCTCCAAGACCCCTGGCCAATGAAGGAGTTCCTTAGAACTTCCGCTGGAATGATTGATTTTTGATTCTTCCCACGCCCGCGAAAATTAAAACAAAGACCATTAAATCTCCCGGATGGAGAGAGACGGGAAGGGAGCCTGGTGCTGGGAGGTTCTTGCCCTTAAAACTACACCCCTTGTGGACCCGGAAAGAAAACACTGTCCCTCAGTACCGCACAGATGCCCAGAGCTGGCCCCATTGCAGAGGGTCTAATCTCACTCATGACCTAATTACATCCGCAAAGCCCCACGTCCTCATAACATGAACTTGCAGTGACGATTTCAACATAGGAATTTGTGGGGATCTAAATAATCGGTCAACTGCAAGCTGCACCCACAGGGGCTCCCAGCTAGTGCAGGACACAGTGCCAGGCTGCTCACTGTCACCCCTCTGAGACCTCATCCCTGCCCAGGCCGCTCAC
>NW_022436989.1:1725899-1726651 GCF_009761245.1 Sapajus apella
CGCTCACTGTCACCCCTCTGAGACCTCCTCCCTGCCCAGGCCGCTCATTGTCACCCCTCAGACCACCTCCCTGCCCAGGGTCTTGCATGTTCCCCTCATCTCTCCACTACGTGGAAGCAGGACTGACAACCACAGGGCCAAAGTGGTCAGCAGGGACATCTGGAAAGGTGAGTTATGACATCTACCTTTCTCTTAAGGAGTGTGCAGAACCATCCTGGGAGCATACCCGTGGTCTCACCCGCAAGGCAGCCCCGGCTCTGTCACCCAGGCTGGAGTGCAGTGACGCAATCTCAGCTCACTGCAACCTCCGCCTCCCCGGTTCAAGCAAATCCCACTAGCTGGGATTACAGGTGCCCACCACCACGCTCAGCTAATTTTTGTATTTTTAGTAGAGACGGGGTTTCGCCATGTTGGGTAGGCTGGTCTCGAATTCTTGACCTCGTGAACCACCCGCCTTGGCCTTCCAAAGTGCTGGGATTACAGGCATGAGCCACCAAACCCGGCTCAGGAATCATTTTTTTGGATAACCTAGTGAGTGTTTCCTGTGTTCCATTGTGCTTCATTAGTCTCCCGAATGTCATTTATTTGGTCATTCTCCCATTCTTCTTTTTTTTAGTAGGGGCATGGGGGCATTACATAATACCATGTTGAACAAGGTCAGCAATTCTGCGTGGCGGTGGCCGCCTCCCTCCGGGAGGCACAGATGCAGCAGGGCGCCTTCCACCGGAGGGAAACCCTGGGCACAGACGCAG
>NW_022436989.1:1726661-1740950 GCF_009761245.1 Sapajus apella
ACGCAGCAGGGCGCCTTCCACCGGAGGGAAACCCTGGGCACAGACGCTTACAAACAGACCATGGTGGAACTCACCCCACCAGGCCTGGTGGCTCAGTCTGAAATCCAGCACTTTGGAGGCCAAGGATCGCTTGAGTCCAGGAGTCTGAGACCAGCTTAGGCAACAGTGAGATTCCCAGATCCGCAAAAACATTTGTAAAAACTGGCCAGATGTGGTGGTGTGCGCTGGTGGTCCCAGCTGCTTGGAAGGCTGAAGGACCTCTTGGGCCCAGGAGCTCAACAACAGCTTGTGTAACACGGTGAAGCACCATCTTCACAAAAATTCGCTGGGGATGGTCCCGTCTGCAGCATGCGCCTGTAGTCCCAGCTACCTGGAAGGCTGAGGCATGAGGATTACCTGAGCCTGGGAGGTGGAGGCTGCAGTGAGCCGTGGTTGCACTACTGCACTCCAGCCTGGGTGAGAGTTAAGACCTTGTCTCAAAAAACAACAAAAAACAAAAAGCCTGCCCCCCCCACCCCACAGAGAAATGCGCGGCCCTCTGGGTTCCACTCAGACTTCTCTTTGTGCAGCTGAAAGAAAGTGCTGATCTTACTAAAGCCGCCAGGCCCCGGCCATTAAAAGGCCAGAACGAGAGAATGACTGAAGAATACATTCAGGAGACTGGACGCATTAAAGCACGATGGAACACAGGAAACATTTACCAGGTTATCTCAAAAAAAATACCTGCAGTAGCTCCACATAAGAAACGTGTGTGTACACACACACACACACACACACACACAACACACACACACACAGTTTTTTCTGAGATTGAGTTTCACTCGTCACCCAGGCTGGAACGTGATGTTGGCTCACTGCAACCTCTGCCTCCCGGGTTCAAGTCATTCTCCTGCCTCAGCCTCCTGAGTAGCTGGGATAATATGTGCCCGCCACCACGCCTGGCTAAATTTTTGTATTTTTAGTAGAGATGGGGTTTCACCATGTTGGCCAGACTGGTCTTGAACGCCTGACCTCAGGTGATCTGCCTACCTCTACCTCCCAAAGTGCTGGGATGACAGGCATGAGCCACCATGCACGGCCAGAACGTGTATATTGGGCAAAGAAAGCAGAGAGCCCATCTGTGACTCCTCAGTGCCCGGGCGTGGGAAGCGGCTGCCTGTCCCGGCCCCCACTCTGCCTGAGCTCTCCACCTGCCCCGTCACCAGCCTGCCTGGGGCCCTGCCCTCTGCTGAGCACAGTGGGGCACCCGCTATTGTCCCAGGCTAAGCAGGCACCGGCAGGACACTTGTAGACAACAGGCAAAGTTTATTTAACTTGGGAATGCTGACAATAAATAAAGCAGAGGGGTAAAGAGAAGCAGAGCAGTACCTCGAGGACAAAGAAACCCAAAGCCAACACAAAACCCAGCTCCTGGCTGCTTCTGCGTGCTCCGGACTCTGGGTCCCTCCTGCTCCTCCCAGGGTAAGGGGGCCAGAAGTGTATATCCACAAGCAGCAGCTGGGACCCTGGGTCCTCAGGGGCCACCGGAGACCAGGGAAGCCTTTGCAAGGGCAAAACCCAATGGCGACAGGCCCATGAAAGCTTCAAGTCACCACGTGGGCCTGCAGATGCCATTTCTGGCTCTGCTCCCTCCTCCAGGCCCACACACCTGCTCAACAGGCATCTGTGCCTGGACACCTCCCAGAAGCCCCTTTATTCTGGGACATCTACTCTCAGTCCCGTCCTCACTGGGTCCTCCCACCATCTCTCTGAAGACTCTTGTTAGGGCTGCCCCCTAATTGTTCTGAAGCAGCCCCACCCAGGAATGATGGGCTCTCAACCACTGTAGGGCCACAGACAGGCATGGGCCGGCTCCCATCCCAGCTGCCTCCCCCTGCATCAGAGGTGGGGTGCACAGGACTTTTGGGGGTTGGCCAGGCTGCAGGAACTGTGCAGCTGAAGCAGACCCTGGATTCTGCAAGCTCTGGGGGAGCTTTTGCAGCTTCTGGAACCACAGGCCAGAGCCGCCAGGGCCATGGGTTCCCAGCTTTGGTGAGGGCTGTTGGCACTAAGTGGCACCTGGTGGCGGGAAGGGTCTTCCAGGGAGGGCAATTCTGCCCCACACCCTCCCACGGGTTCCGGGGGTTCTCCCACGCAGGCTCAGAAAGGCACTAGGAGTTCCTCCTTGTATTCAAAGGACACACTCCCTCCTCCCAGGTCCTCCAAGTGGCCAGAACGCTCCATGGCCTGGGGGGCAGGAGAGGCGACAGGACTCCTCCAGGAGTTACTGGGAAGCCAGGGCATCCCCGGACCCACCTTTCGGCCGGCAGATGGTCATCGGGGTCGGGCTGCTGGACAGGGGCGAGAAGACGGGCCGCAGTGTCCCCGAGAAGGGGATCTCGGGGAAGATGAAGAGCAGCGACCCGTCGGTGGCGCTGTAGAAGGAGAGGTGTCCGGCCTCATAGTCCAGAAAGATCCCCACACGCTTGGGCGGGTCCCGGAGTGGAGCCAAGGCCCGTTCAGGGGAGTTGTAGTAGCTCCCCAGGAACACCAGGATCCAGAAGCCGTTGCCCGCGGACAGCTCGCCCTTCTCCTTCCGGTTCACGTTCTCCCTGCACACGCCCAGGGCCCAGCTGCTGCGTTCCCCCACCTCCACCTCCCAGTAGTGGCGGCCTGAGGTGAAGCGCTCCCGGCCGAGCACGCAGGGGCCAGGGTCGAAGCGCTCCGGGCTGTCCGGCAGGGCCTGGCGCAGGTCCCCGCGCTGCACGCTCCGCCTGTCTTCAGACAGAACCAGCTCCGGGTTGGCGGTGTCCGGGTCCAAGGTCACGTCCCCTGCAGAGAGAGGCCCAAGGTCACCCAGGCACAGCCACGGGCAAGCTGGGGCCACCTGCCCGGGTCCTGGGTGCGGGGGTAGGATCCTCCCAGCCGGAAGGCCGTGGCTGTCTGCCCCAGGGTCCTGCAGCCTCACGACTTCCTGGAGTAACTTACTCTCCAGGCAGACATCCCCTCCCCAGAAAAAAAACCCACCTAACCACGTCTAGCTGCAACTTACAATGTCCTAGAAATTGGCCCATGTTTTGCCTTCAGATGTCAGGAGGAAATCTTGGTTGCTTTTTTTTGAGATGGAGTTTTGCTCCTGTTGCCCAGGCTGTGGTGCAGTGGTGTGATCTCAGCTCACCACAACCTCCACCTCCTGGTTTCAAGCCATTCTCCTGCCTCAGCCTCCCGAGTAGCTGGGACTACAGGCATGTGCTACCACGCCCAGCTAATTTTGTATATTTTTAGTAGAGACGGGGTTTCTCCACTTTGGTCAGTCTGGTCTCGAACTCCCGACCTCAGGTAATCTGCCCGTGTCAGCCTCAGCCCCCAAAGTGCTGGGATTACAGGTGTGAGCCACTGCACCTGGCCGGTTGCTTTCTTTTGTTTTTTGTTTGTTTTGTTTTTTAAAGAGGCTCAGTCTTGCTCTGTGACCCCAGGCTGCAGTGCAGTGGTGAAATCATGGCTCACTGCAGCCTTGACCTCCTGCGCTCCAACGATCCTCCTGCCTCAGCCTCCCCAGTTGCTGGGATTACAGGCATGTGCCAACATGGGCGGCTCATTTTTTAGTTTTTTATTTGTAGAGATGGGAGTCTTGTTGTTTCCTAAGCTTGTCTTCAACTGCCGGCCTCAAGCAATCCTCCCGCCTGAGCCTCACAGTGCTGGGATTACAGGTGTAAGCCACTGCACCCAGCCCTGTTCTTTCTTTCCATCCCCAAATGGAGGATGTGAATTAGGGTGGCTGTCCAACCCTGACCACGCCCAGATTTCAGGTCTCCCCACCTCTGGAGGCCTGCACACAGCTCCCACGACAGGCTCCCGACGCCAGCAAGGGCTGAGGACAGGACTTCCTCTGGGCGACTGGGATACAAGAAACAGATTTGGGTTTTGTCCCCAGTTCCTGGCATGGAGTTCACAGAGCCCTGGGAATTTCCTGAGTGACAGGAGCGCCTCGTGTTATCATAAGATGTCCCTTTCCGTCACACCTGAGGAGTTGACGCCACTACAGTGGCTGAGGTGGGGACCTGAGAGAGCCCAGCAGAGGGCCAGCCACCAGAAGGACCAATCCTATGAGCTGAGGGCGGGAACGCGAGCCCTCGCTGAGCGCCAGCCCCTGACCTCAGGAAGGGGAAAGGGGCCTGAGGTTGAGCCCCATCACCAATGACAATGATTTAATCAATCCTAACCCTGCCATGGACCCTCCATGAAGACACCTAAACAGCTCTTGGGGCTCTGGGAGCTTCCGGGCTGGTGAACACATGGAGGTGCTGTGAGGCTCTGTACCCCTTCCCAAGTGCTGTCCTTCACAACAAACCCACGACAGTTAAGTCAAGTGCTCCCCCAAGTTCGTAGGCTGTGCTGGCCAATGCTCACACCTGCGGAGGGGCCGGGGGCACAGAGGTGGGGCAGCCCCTGGAAGCTGACGGGCATCTCAAGGGGGCAGTCCCGTGGGACTGAGCCCTTAATCTGCAGGGCCTGTAGTAACTCCTGCAGTGCCAGCATTGGCAATCCCGTTCAACGCAAACGGAAGCCTTGGATACCCATTTAGTGCCCAGGAAGTTGAAGAACCGTTGGGTGTAAAAACACCCACACAACTGACGCCAGAAGTATGAGCCGAGGAGGTTCTCCCAACAACCCACCACCACGACACTGTGAGTCTGGAGCTGGCAGCAGCAGGGCACAGAACACGTGGCTGGTTGCTTGGGGGGTCCCCTCCTGGAGTCATCTCCCCACTGGGGGCCTCCACACCCACCTCGAAACCTCTGCAGTGTCTCCACGAGTCCCGGGACCCTGCACACGGTCCTCAGCTCCATGGGCACAACTTCTGGGGGCTGCAGCTTCACATCCTGGACCCTAGAGAGGACAGCCCAGGTGTTATCCCCATGGCCAACAGCCAGGCCCCCACCCCACTTCCTCCCACCTCATCCCTCCCGCCCCGCCCCCCGCGAGAGGCTGGGCTCGTACCTGCGCAGGGCGTCCTTGATGTCCTACGTGGGAAGGAAGCAGCACACTCAGTGTCAGTGACCATCACCTGCTCCCGGAGCCCACCCCCACCCCAGGAGCCCCACGTCTGAGCCTCAGGCAGCAAAAAACACACACAGGGGGCCAGAAACCACCCGCAGCAAGGCTGAGTCCCAGGCATGCTGTTGGAGGCGCGGGCACGTGTGCCAGATGCCATCACCCACAGGCACAGCCCAGCCCTGTGGACCAGGCCCCACTTCTGCCTGACACTTGGACACAGGGCTTACTACCCAGAGCCCCAAGGGGCGCCCCGGGTGCCAAGGTAGGACAGGCACACATCCCAGCCTCCAGCTAGGGGCACCTCCACCCCAGCCAGAGCCCAGCCGCGCGGCTACCCTACTCCCACTGCCAGCTCCGCCAGGCCTGCGGGTTCCCTGCCCTGCCCTACGCCCGGGCTGCCTCCTTCCCGGGTCGCCGCCTGATCCGTGACAGCATCTGACTCCGTGTTAGAGCCCGAGTTGTGTCCACCCCACCAAATCTGTATGTTGAAGCTGGAAACTTCAGGACCTCAGAACTAGACCACTGGGAAAAACTGCCTTTAAAAAGGAAATCATAGTAAAATGAGGCCACCAGGGTGTCTGCAATCCAACAGAACTTAGGTTTCATAAGAAGGGGCGACTGGGGCACAGACACCCACAGAGGGCCGACCCTGTGAGGACACAGGAAGAGATGATGTCTACAGGCCCAGGAGAGGCCACAGGAGGAACCGGCCTTGACCTCCGCCTTCCAGCATCCAGGACTGGGAGATAATCAGTCTCAGCTGGGGAGGCCCCCGGCGGGTGGTAGTCCAGGTGGCAGCCGGGGCTGGCGTGACACACCCAGGAACTGGAACATCAGCTCCTGGGAGGCACGGTCTGGTGTCTCTCACAACAGTCTTCAGGGATCTGTACTGCAGGGATTTAACTCACACCGTCACACACGACCCCACACCCTGTTCATTCTGACACGCATGCCAACTACCAGGCCAGGTGCAGAGGTAAAACACACGCCCAGACAAGGTTTCCTTGCATACAGAAGAAAGGGCAAAAGACTTCCACACATACGAGTAGTTAATTCTGTCTACAACAGTGTGTTGAGAACACCACACTCTAGGCCCCCCAAAAGTTTTATTTTATTTTTTCATTATTATTATTTTTTTGAGATAGAGTCTTGCTCTGTCACCCAGGTTGGAGTGCAGTGGCACGATCTCAGCTCACTGCAACTTCTGCCACCCGGGTTCAAGTGATTCTTCTGCCTCAGCCTCCCAAGTAGCTGGGACTACAGGTGTGCACCACTACATCCGGCTAATTTTTGTTTTTGTAGTAGAGATGGAGTTTCACCAAGCAGGCCAGCACTGTGGGAGGCCAAGGCAGGCGGATCATTTGAGTCCAGTTCAAGAGCAGGCTGACCAACATGGTGAAACCCCATCTCTAAAAAAATTTTTTTTAATCAGCTGGACTTGGTGGTGCGTGCCTGTAGTCCCAGTTACTCGGAGAGCTGAGGCAGAAGAACAGGTTGAACCCGGGTCCCAGCTACTCAGGGGGCTGAGGTGGGAAGGTCACTGGCACCCAGGATGTTGAGGCTGCAGCGGGTCATAATCATGCCACTGTACTCCAGTCTGGGTGACCGAATGAGACCCTGTCTTAATAAATAATTCATAAATAAATGAATAAAGAGGAGACTCTTGGTAGAGTTCTGAAGCCCAAGGAGAGTTTGTTGGCAGACATGGGGAGTGGGCAGGACAAGGGAGGGGCGGGCACAGGGCAGCGGTGGGCAGCCACCACCGAGTAGCTGGGAGCACAGTGAGCCAGGCAGCTGGGAGCAGCGCCACCTTGGCTGTTCTACCTGGGAGGGGGGGCCCACCCTGGGGTCATCTGGAAACAGGCGGTGGCTGTCACAAGGCCGGGGCAGGGCAGCAGGAGAGGGCCGTGGGGGTGGAGGACAACCTAGGCCTCCAGGAGGGGGACGGTTTCTGCCCAGCACAGACAAACAAAACCACTTCGTGGCTACAAGCAGGGCCTGCCGCGAGCCAGGACCCAGGGAGCCACTCAAGCCCTTTCCTGCACCCTGCGAGCCTTGTGCAGTGGGCCTGGGTGCTGGGAACACGGGCTGGGCCCCCCAACCCAACTGGTGGCCAAGGGTGCAAACTCACCCCACCTCTCCCTCTCAGACCGGCGCACAGCCCACGCCAACAGAGTCCTGGGGCTGCTCTCCTGTGACCCCCATGTGGGGACCCCACCACACACATGCCAGCGCAGCTCTGGGCTGGCAGGCTGGGCGGACAGGAGGGACCTCCTGAAGCCTTGTAGCCAGGCCAAACCTGGGCAGGGAGCTTGGCCAAGGCATGGACAGGCAGGCCGCTCAGCAAGGTGAATGCAGGCAGCCATATGAGACCCAAGACCCACCCACATGCCACAACATTGCAGCCGAGAGCCCAAATCCCTCTTCACACACAAACTCTGTGGGTCCCCGTTTCCAGGTCAACTCCTTCATTCTAAACCCTCCCTAGCTTCTCTGACACCTGCTCTCCCTACCTCCCTGACGGCGCCTCCTCAGTCCCCTGGGTACCTCCGCGTCCCATGATTTACGGACCACGGGACCCTCTCCTTATTACTCAGCCTTCCCACAGACGCTGGCCAAGCGTCCCCACCTCTTCCCAGGCTCAAAGGCAGTTAATGTCCAAGCAGGTGCACGTGGAGTGGACGGAGGATGCCTCCCCCTGGGAGGTGGGAGGTGGGGAGCTGCCTGGGTACAGCGTGCAGCTTCAGGTGATGGTGACGCTCCGGCTGCACTCGCACCCTTAAATCCACAAAAATAATTAAAACACAAAAACATATACAGAAAACAGCTCACGACAGAAATGGCTAACAAAACCAGGAGCCTGGTCTGACGTTCTGCTCGCCCAGAGGCTGGCAGGCGGTCACCTGCTGTGCAAAGCCGCTCAGCCACATCTGTAGCGTTGTGGGCTCCACCTGGGTCCGGCAGCCCTGCCCCATCAGTGGCCGAATTCACTCACACGGCCTCTCTCATCTGGAAGAGCGGGAACTGCCCAGGGCCCCCGTTTCCCTGGGAATCTTCAGGCCCCTTGGGTTTACACATGCTGGGTGCAGAACACGTTCTCCGTTTTGTGGGACAAATAGGACAGCAGACACCCCCAGCCCGCACGGGGCCTCTCGGCACAGGAGTGCCCTCGGAGCACACTTGCTACGCGGGGAGAGCTGACGTCAGGACAGATGGCCAGGCATCCGCTGGTTCTGGTTTGGGGCCGCACCTAGGGAGGCCCAGGCCCAGGAGGACGGGCTCGGGGGACGGAGCCCCACGTGGGGAAGGAGTCTCCCGGAAGCAGAGGAGGAGGAGACCCCTCGTGATGGAGACGCACGGGGTGTGCAGTGGGGACAGAGAAGGGCGAGGACTTCCTGCTGGGGACGCCTGTGGGAGGCCCATGGGAGGCCCCAGGTGGTCCCAGGCAGGGAGGGCAGGTCAGAGCCCGTGGGGAGTACCAGCCTGTGCGTCCTGCCCGGCGGGCCGGCGAGCACATGCCCACTCTCGGCTGTGCCCACAGGGAGCAGCGACCGGTCAGGCAGAGAGGGCGTGACCCTACATAAGCACTTAAGAGATGCCACCTGC
The DNA here is from genome assembly GCF_009761245.1 of Sapajus apella. NCBI lineage: Eukaryota > Metazoa > Chordata > Mammalia > Primates > Cebidae > Sapajus > Sapajus apella. The sequence continues at coordinate 1,735,305 of NW_022436989.1, forward strand.
GAACGCTACAGAGGAAAATCGATTGTGCCTTTCTCGGCACACAGGTTTTGGGGGTGGGACGGCTGTCCGCTGCTGACTCAGCGTTTCAAAGGCAAGAGCGGGGCACATCCAGCCAGGCCACTCACGTCTCCACCAGACAACCTCTGCCCCCACTGCTTGCGCTTCTGGTTCTCCTGCCTCCGGCAGGGCCAGGCCGAGCCCGAGTGGCCTCTGTGGCTGCCTCCGGGCCGCCCAGCCCAGCTCACCTGCAGCAGCCCCAGCGCAGGCAGCCGGCAGCGGCCCTCCAGCTCGGCAATGAGCTCAGCCAGGTGAGCGCTCTGCTGGCCCAGGCGGGCCGCGCCCTCCCGCAGGCGGGGCAGCACCTCCAGCTCCTCCTCCTCCAGCCTCTGCAGCAGCTGCTGCTCCTCCTCGGCCAGCAAGCGGCGAAGACGCTCGAACTCACCCAGCACGTTCTGCCGCTGGCTTTCCACCATCTTCTGCAGGGCCCAGAGAGGACAGCTAAGGCCAGACCCCACACCCACCTGCGGCACCTCCCAAACCCCACACCCACCGCTCAGGGACAGTCAAATCCTACTTCACCACAAGCTGAAAGCTGCCAGACCCCAAACCATCTAGTCCTCCCCGACTTCCAAACCCAGCCCCTGCTTTGGCAGAACCCTGTATCTATACCTGGGGCTGCCCAGACCCCGAATCTACCTCCCAAGGCCCCCGAGACCCCGAATCTACTCCTAGGGATGGCTGAATCCCATCTACCGCCTAATCACCCAAAGCCTCCAAATTCACCCCCAGGTCCTCCCTCAGAGTTGCCACCCAAGCATGCTGGGACCACAGGGTGGGGCCCTTGGGGTGTGTAGGCCATGCCCACCCGAGGCCGGCAGGACAGGTGCACACGGGCCAGGCGCAGCCCTCAGTGGGCTCGGTGGGGCCAGGCTGAAGCAGTGGGTCATGGGACGCTGAGGGCAAGTGTGCCCGGCCAGCATCGCCCCCGGGGTCCCTCGTGCAGGACCCTCACCCTCTCCCCCGCCACCCCGGACCCTAGGAGCCCGGGCACCTGCCTGCCACAAGGCGCAGGTCTCATCCGCCTGGGCCTGGAACAGCAGCGCGTCCTGCCTCTGCTTCCGGAGGTGCTCCAGCGACTTCTCCAGCTTCACCTGCGGGAGAGGCCAGGCAGGGCCATGAGACCCCAGTCCCCAGGCACACCTGACCCCCAGTCCCAAGTTCCTCCTCAGAGAAAATGGGGACAAAGTGAAATCTGCCCAGAGCCAGGAGTAAGCTTGATGTACTGCAATGAGCATGTGCCCTCGTGGAGGGCGGGCAGGACCACCTCTCTCGCCAGAGGCTGACAGCCCCGGCCGGCGGCATTCTTTCCTTTTTCTCACACGGGGCATCTTTCTAGTTCTTGATCTTGCTGCCCTACCCCAGGCCTCTTCCCGCTTCGCAAAGCTGCCTCAGGGGCTCTGGCTGCACCCCGTTGGCCCCCAGGCTGGTGCCGAGCTCTCCTGTTCCCAAGCCAGCGCCTCTTCCTCCTCTGCCTCCTCACCTGCCAGCTCACACAAGGGCCTGGGCCAAGCCTATGCTGGGGTCCAAAACTTCTGCCCCCCTAAATTCACAGGTTGAAATCCCAACCCCCAGGGACAGGACGTAGGAGGCAGAGCCTCTGGGAGGTGATTAGGTCAGGAAGGCGGAACCAGCCCGATGGAATTAGTGTTCTTCCGAAGGAATGCTCCCGCTTTCACCACTGAAGCCACAGTGAGAAGGCGCCCTCATCACACACTGAACCTGAAGGACCTGATCCTGGACTTCCGGCCTCCAGAGCTGCCAGGACACATCTGCCACGTGCAGGCCATGGTGTTTTGGTAGGACCGTTGGCCTGGACAGAGACGCCTGGCTGCCTGCCCCATCTTTCCTCTGAGCCACTCGGGACCTTGTGCATTTTCAGCTTCACCCGCTGTCACTGTAATAAGCCCCAGGCTGGCTACACCTGCATTCTGCTTTCTTGGTCCTCAATTCTCATTCCCACGGTTCTCCACGCCGTGCGTACCGGGAAGCAGTGAGAATCCCACACACAAGCCTGCGGCACCTCGTGTGCTTGGGGTGCCGGCAACCCACTCCTAGAAGGGTCCGTTCACTTCCACCCCATCTCCATCTGACAGCCTCATCGGCAACAGGGTTTATGCTGGCCACACCTCTTGGCTCCTCAGCCACCCCGAGGCCTGGCTGTCACCCCTCTATTCATGCTCTGGAAGGACGGAGGTGCTGGAGGGTCCAAAGTCGGCCCCAGCAGGGCCAGGTCGTGAGCTCAGCTGCCCGGCTTCGGGTGCGTGCTTTGGCTCCACACCCGACCTCGTGATTTGCAGATTCAAGGAGACTGCCTGGCACCTCTGGGGCACCAACAACATGTCCAGCTGCTTGTTGTCTCTGCCTGGGCTCAGCTCCCCAGGAGCTACAAGAACCCCAAATGGGGGTCCCTGTCCCCAGGCCTCCCTCCTCACTGCTGCCAGCCTGCCACAGGAAACTCAGGCCTGGCCCCTGCAACCCAACCTCACCTCAAACACTTGGCCCAGCGCCTCTCAACTTCTCCCTCGATGCTTCAGCACCTCTGATATGTTGTTTTCTTTTTTTTTTTTTTGATATGGAGTCTCGTTCTGTCCCTCAGGCTGGAGTACAGTGGGGCACTCTTGGCTCACTGCAACCTCCACTTACTGAGTTCAAGCAATTCTCCTGCCTCAGCCTCCCAAGTAGCTAGGATTACAGGTGCCCGTCACCGCACCCAGCTAATTTTTGTATTTTTAGGTGAGACAGGTTTTCGCCATGTTGGCCAGGGTGATCTTGAACTCCTGACCTCAGGTGATCCACCCACCTCAGCCTCCCAAAGTGCTGGGATTACAGGCATGAGCCATTGCGCCCAGCCAACATTTTCAGGTTTCAACGCTAAGGTTACAAACAGCATGTGAACAAATGGAATGGGCTGTAAAGCAGCACCATGCACCCAGCACGGCAAAGATCTTGCATTTCAAGTACACACATCTTTGTGTCTCTTGCCAGATGAGAAAGGAAGCCTCTTACCCCGCGTGTAGTCAGAGCTGGGATGCTGGGGCTTGGTGCAGGCCTGGGATCTTCCCTGGCCTCCTCCTTCCTGCGGCAAACCCCTCCCCCACAAGTACCACGTGATACACAAACCCAGAGAGAACTGGGACTATGTTCTCTTTCCCATGTGCTGCTCCCTGGAACTGGAACTTGCTGGGACTTTCCTGTTTACCACCGGGGGGCAACCCAGCCTGGGGCTTGTTGAGCTATCATGACTGCAGGTCAGCGCCAGGCAAAGAGTAAACTTGTCATGGGGCTCGTCGGCTCCAGCTCTGGCAGTGGACACACAGACCCATGCGGAGGACTGACCTTTCTCGGGTCATGGAGCAGGTAAAAGTTTGCTTCGGTTAACATCACACAGGCCCTAACGCAGTGGAGAGGAACAGGACAGGTCATCCCCCAATATGCCACTGTGGTATGAGGATAATTCCGAGTAAAAGCAGGTACAGAAGAGCTCTCTGTACTCCTGTCTGCCTAAAGCAGGGTATTCATTCTCCATGAGAAAGGCAACCCCTCTACCAGGAAGAGGAGGGCACTTCAATCCCAGGAGATGAGTCTGCCTAAACAGACCTTACTACAAGGTCCATTATCTTGTGTTGCTGCTTCCCATCTATTTGCTAGTCACTTTCCCACCGTTTATCACAGCCCTAGAAGCCCAATCTGTTTTTCTGTGTCCAGTTACTTCTCCACAATTTACAGTCCTTTATTGAAATGGTACAAATATAACACCCAGAATCTAAGGGCTCTTGTTTGCTTTTCTATAAAGTTCTGATGCAACAAAACTTAAAATATTAATAAAATTGTATGCTTTCTTTTCCTGTTGATCTGTCTTATGCCAGTTTAATTTGCAGCCCCCAGCCACTGAACCTAACAGGGTAGAGGGAAAATTTTTTCTTCACCTACAAAAGAAAGGGCTAAGTGTTAGCCCATGAAATTTTATCGGGTCAACTCTGTAGAGCTACTGGGTGCACTCTGCACCCATCGGGGTATTTGGTGTCAGAAGGGTAATACTGCTGGGCTAGTATGTCTGAGGTGGAGACATTCCTGCACAGATAAAGAAAACAAAACCCACAGGAATCTGTGTCTAGACAAGCCCAGGAATATGGCTCTAAGCCACTTTTCTGCTAAAATCCAGAGCAGAAGGGGACAGATTCAGATTTATTCTAGTGTCCCATAAACTTGCTCTGTGACAGGGACAGATTGACTCAGTACTGATTCTAACACTGGCTTAACTGCTAGTCTGGCACACACAGGTGACCGTGATGCCACACACAAGGTACAATCGAGGAAGCTCCAAAGATGCTGCCGTCTGCCCACACCTGGGCTCCCAGGAGCATAGCGCAGCAGGTCAGCAAGGAAGATGACAGCGGGAGGGAGGGCAGGGCAGGGGAGCGTGTGCCCCAGGCCCTGAAGCTCCAAGTTTGTTTGGGTTTTGAGCAACAAGACAAGGAGAGAGAAGGTGGGCTAGGCCCTGGCATCTCAGATAGCAGAGGCGGCTCCCAGTACCCCACCCAGAAAGGCAGGGTGGCCTGGAGGGGAGGTGAAAGAGGAGATGACTCTGCCCCACTCATCCTGCCCAGCCACCACCTCTGAGGTTCTCCCACTTTCCTCTGATCCTGGCCCCTTCCTGACCAGTGTACACTCAAATAGTGCACGCTGACAGTGCACGCCCACAGTGTACGCTCACATAGTGTACGCTCAGAGTGCACACTCACAAAGTGCATGCCCACAGTGTACGCTCAAATAGTGCATGCTCACAAAGTGCATAGTGTACGCTCACATAGTGCACGCCCACAGTGCATGCCCACGTAGCGTATGCTCAAATAGTGCATGCTCACAGTGCACGCCCAGAGTGTACGCTCACATAGTGTACGCTCAGAGTGCACACTCACAAAGTGCATGCCCACAGTGTACGCTCAAATAGTGCATGCTCACACAGTGCATAGTGTACACTCACATAGTGCACGCCCACAGTGCACGCCCACATAGTGTACACTCAAATAGTGCACGCTCACAGTGCACGCCCACATAGTGAATGCTCATAGTGCACGCTCACAGCGCACGTTCACAAAGTGCATGTCCACATAGTGTATGCTCAAATAGTGCACGCTCACAGTGCACGCCCACAGTGTACACTCACATAGTGTACGCTCAGAGTGCACGCTCACAAAGTGCATGCCCACAGTGCACGCACAGTGCATGCCCACATAGTGTATGCTCACATAGTGCACGCCCACATAGTGCATGCCCACATAGTGCATACTCCGTGTACGCTCAGAGTGCACACTCAGAGTGCACGCCCACATAGTGTACGCTCACATAGTGCACACTCAGTGCATGCCCACATAGTGTACACTCATAGTGCACACTCATAGTGCATGCTCAGTGCACACTCATAGTGTACGCTCACATAGTGCAAGCCCACATACTGCACGCTCAGTGTACGCTCACATAGTGTACGCTCACATAGTGCACGCTCATAGTGCACGCCCACACACTGCACGCTCAGTGTATGCTCACATAGTGCACGCCCACATACTGCACGCTCAGTGTACGCTC
>NW_022436989.1:1740960-1799943 GCF_009761245.1 Sapajus apella
CACATAGTGCACGCCCACATACTGCACGCTCAGTGTACGCTCACATACTGCACGCCCACATACTGCACGCTCAGTGTACGCTCACATAGTGTACACTCAGAGTGCAGGCCCACATAGTACACGCTCACATAGTGCACGCTCACAGTGCACGCTCACATAGTGCATGCTCACATAGTGCACACTCACAGTGTACGCTCACATACTGTACGCTCACATACTGCACGCTCACATACTGCACGCTCACATAGTGTACACCCACATAGCGCACGCTCACATTTGCCTTGCCTCCACGCCACCACCTTCCACCTTACCCTCTTAGCCTCTATCTACGGGAGGTACGCCCCTCACCCCCAGAGAGCAGGGTCCCACTGACAGCCATGGCCCCAAGGGACCTGCTTGAAACAGGCTGTCATGAGCCCCCACAGCCACCCTGCGTGACACCGCCCTCACAGGCCCAGGGAAGGCTGCATCTTGAGCTCCCCGCCCTAGACAGAGACACATCAGGCCTGGAGCAGCTCCCCAATCCCTCCACCCGCCCAGGCCTCCCCAGCTCCCTGGTCCCCGACGCCCCTGCTCGCTGCCCCCGCCCGGGCGCACCTTGAGGTCGTCGGCCGCGTCCTGCAGCGGCCGCACGCGGTGCGCCCAGTGCTCCCCCGAGCGCTCGCAGGCCGCGCACAGCAGGCGCAGCTCGTCCCCGCAGAAGGCGGCCAGGGGCTCGCGGTGCGCGGGACACACGCCCTGCGGGACGGGCGACGGCGGGTGCAGGCGCCGCGCCATCTCGGCCATCTTGGCGAGCGGGCGGTTGGGCCGCAGGTTCCTCTGCGGGGACAGCTCGCGGCACTCGGGGCACGCGTACGGGCCCTCGGGCTGGCCCCAGCAGCGCCGGATGCACTCGCGGCAGAAGTTGTGACCGCAGTCGGTCATCACCGGGTCAGTGAAGTAGTCGAGGCAGATGGCGCAGGTGGCCTCCTCCTGGAGGTTAGTGGACAGGTCCGGGGCGGCCATGGCGCGGGCCGAGCGGAGGAACGCGGTACTGTCCGCGGGGCGGCGGCGGGGAGACGCGGGAGGTCGCAGGGACGCGGGGGATCCGGCCGCGGTGGCGCCGGCGCGGGCACTCCGGGGCGGGGCTCAGACTCGCGGGCGCTCGGGCTCCGAAGCGCGGGGACTCCGGGGCGCAGGATACTGGGCTTGGGAAGCGCTGGGCGCGGAGGCTCCGGGCGCTCGGGGGACGCGGGACGTAGGGCCCCCGGACGCCGGCAGGAAGAGGAGCGGGAGCCGAGGCGGAAGCAGGAAGCGACTGGGTGGTTTTTTTTTTTTTTTTTTTTTTTTTTTTTTTTTTGGAAGAACGCGCTTTTGCCTGCGATTGGCCGCTGCCCGTCACGCGACCCGCGGGCGGGACGGAATTGGAGAGCATTCACTCACTGACCCGGCGTCCCCGCCGCTCCAGTTGGTGTGGCGTAGTCTTTACCCTGGCCCTCGGGAGGAATGAAGCACACGGGAGGGATGGGGGCAGGGACGGATGAGGGCAGGGGGCGGGGCGCAGGGGAGGGATGGGGGCAGGGGGCGGGGCGCAGGGGAGGGAGGGGGAAGAGGGCGGGGCGCAGGGGGGGGGGCGTAGGGTGCGGGCGCAGGGGAGGATGGGGGCAGAGGGGGGGACGCAGGGGAGGGAGGGGAACAGGGCGGGGCGCAGGGGAGGGAGGGGGCGGGCGAGGAGGAAGGATGGGAAGCGGGGGGACGCAGGGGAGGGATGAGGGCTGGGGACGGGACGCAGGGTAGGCATGGGGGAAGAGGGTGGGGCGCAGGGGAGGGCGGGGGCGCACGGAATGGGTTACCGGGGAGAGGTGGGGCAGGGGCGAGGCTCGGAGGGATGGGCAGAGCGCCGGGCACACGGTAGCAACTGCAGGGACTCAGGGAACCCGCAGCCTGGGGCAGTGGAGCCTCTCGGCCTACCCCGCGTGCGTCCCAGGGCGGGCATCCTCGGGAAGGCCCGGCCCACAGCCTCCGCAGGTCAAGGTCAGAATCACCGGAGTTGGGGGATGGGACCGGACTGACCCTCCAGGCCCAGGTCTGCAAGAGGCGCACATTCTCTCTGCGACCACCACTCCGAAGGGGCGCGTTGTTCCCGGCAGTCCGTGGCGCAGACTCCGGAATTCTGCCGCGCTGGTGACTGACTCGGGCTGTTAAAGTGCTTGAGGCTGCAGGGGTGGGTGGGGGTCCTTGGAAAAGGGAAGGGCGCTGTGGAAAGGAGGCCCCTAGATAAAACCTAACCTCTTTGGGATTTTGCATCTGCTCGTGCAACTTTGGGGGTCGAACGGGATGGGGGTGGGCAGCTCCGAGGCTTTTTAGGGGTTCGGCCTTTCGCATTTTCCCCCTTCGAGGGACCCAATAGGATGCATGGGACATTTCCGCGGGCAGCCTGGGACTACCCCTGGCAGAGCAACTAACCACCACCACCCCCCACACAATAGGATGCGTAGGGTATTTCTGCTTCTTTGACCGAGTAACCTAAACCGCTGGGGGGGGTGGGGGCGGGAGCCACGGATTCGTGTCATTCCAAAGTGAGGGTGGGGGCACGGCTAAAGAAAACCACGTGTTCCTGCTGTGCAGGTATGGATTTAGAAGTCAGTCCACTCAGAATGAGGGGGCTTTCGAGTTTCCTCTAGGAAGCATCTGGCAATACAGCCTCTTAATGTTTGACGGTTTTAATCATGGTTATAGACTTTGAGAACCCCCCTGCGTGGCTAATGGCTGCCAGCGTGATGCCAGAGAACCCTGGCAGGTGGCCTGCAGTGAGCAGAAGGCCCCCACCTTCTGCAGAGCCGGGGGCAGTGCCAGAGTCCCCCGGCCTGGTATCTATTCCTTCACCCACATGGTCACTGTGGAGATGACCATCTGACCAGACTTCGGCGCCCCCAGGCAGAAGAAAGGCTGCAGGGGGCCCGGGAAGGCGGCCTGGGAGTAGGTGTGCAGGTGGGACCCATCGCTCACACTGTAGAACGACACCTCCCCAGCCTCGAAGTCCAGGAAGATGCCCATGTGGCTGGGAGGCTCCGTCAGCATGACAGGGGTGGGGGTGGGGGTGGACATGGCAGGCAAGTACTTGGTCCCCTTGGACAGCTGCACCACCCAGAAGCCATTTTCGGGGCACTTGGTGACCCTGTCTTTCCGGCTCACGTTGTCTCTGCACACACCCAGGGCCCACAGCGCGTCCCCAGTGATGTTCATGCCCACCTCCCAGTAGTGCCTCCCGGAGGAGAAGGTGGCCTGGCCCACAACACAGGGGTAAGCCACGAATCTGTCTTTGCTGCAGAAGCCGCTTTCCTCTGGCGGAGAGCCCAGGTAGCACCTCTGGCGGCCCTCGTACAGGAGGAGGTAGGGGTATGCAGAGGTGGGGTCCGGCACCACCTCCTCTGTAGATGGGCATAGCCGCAGAGAGATCAGGGTCAAAGGTGGGAGCGCCCGGGCCCTAGCGGTGCATGTGGCCAAATGGTCCCCTAACTCCCTAGAGGTCTTTCCTGCCATGAATCTGGGGTTACCTGATGCTCCCACACCCAAAATGTGTGTGGATATTGGGGGCGATGAGGAACCAGGGCCCAGATGGGGGCGTCACTCAAGCTTCATCCCAGAATTAAAATCCCCAGTATTGCTGCTCTTTGAGGACACAGTGACTAACCCATGACCGTCAACAGGCAGTGCACTCGCAGACCCCCCATTGGTGGCTTCCAAGGCTAGGGGGTACAGTGGGGTGTTGCCAAGAGATCCTGGGTCAGGGGTCCTGGCCCTGGGTGCCCACTTACCTAGGAAGCCTCTGAGCACTTCGATCTGTCCGGGAACCCTGCATAAAGTCCTGGGTCCGGTGGGGAGGGCGACCTCTGGGCACTGCACACTCACACTGTTCTTCCTCCAGTGGGCACAGTCTTACTGTCCCCCTGCCCCACCGTCTCATTGTCCCCCCACCTCCCCACCACTGCCGCCGCCCCCACCTGCGGGGACCACATACCTGCTCAGGGGTTCCTTCATGTCCTGCAAAAGACAAGGATGGAGGCGGGGAGTGGGCCAAGCTCCCGGCTCACCTCGGTGTCCCCGCCCCCTTCTTGTCCATGTCTTAGGGCAAGACCCATCCTGTCCCCTGGGCATTCCTTCCTACAGATGACCTCACAGCACTCCTGAGCTGTCCCCACTGCCTCGGCTCCCACTCCCACCAGAGCCCCCAGTGCCTCAGCGAAGCTGAGCTACACTGTCAGCCCACGGTCAGACACCTGAGGTCCTTCGGCTCAGCAGAGGCAGAGGGAGCCCTTCTGGGCAAGTGGCCACTCAACACTGACCCTTCAGTCCCATTTCAGGTGGGTGCAGCCCACCCAGCAGGAATGGGGTGGGGGTGCAGTTTGGGAAGGGAGGGGGGCGGGTAACAGACTGAGCCACCTGGGGATTTTCTGTAGCCTCTTTAGGGATTCAGAATTCCCTGAAGAGATCACTGTTCACTTCTCTGGCCTGGAAGCTACAAGGGACTTCTGTTCTCCAAAGGCCACTTTTCTAGAGTCTAGGGAGGGACCCTAGCTCTTGGCAGGGACTCCCATGCAGGTGGTGTGGGCAGCCCCCCGCTCCCATGAGCACCCTTCTCCCAGCTGCTGGGGCTCCTCCCCTCAGTGGGGCTGCAAACGAACGCAGTGGGTTGTGAACAGGCAGCTTTGCTTTCCTTTTTGTGAGATGTGATCTCACCATCGCCCCCGCTGGAGTGCAGTGGCCAAATAGCTCACTGTGGCCGTGAGCCCACAGGCTTGAGATCTTCCTGCCTCAGCCTCCTGAGTCCTGGGAGTACAGGCACACGCATGCCCTGCTTGTATTTGTAAATTTTGATAGAGATGGGTTTTGTCAGCCATAATCAAGTCTCCTCTCCAAGGCCATGGCAGGCTGGCCTGGTCACCTCCCCGCTGCCATTGCAATCAGGTGCTGCCACGAGACTCACTCCTGGGACAGTGTGCCTCCCACACACCGAGACACGGAGTCCCTGTCCCAAAGCTGCACCTGGCTGCAAGGTGTTCCAGGCCACCTCTCTGGACTTGGAAGGAAATGGGGACACTGTCTCAGGTTGGAACCTGTTAGGGGCTGACTTGTGTCCCCACAAATTCACAGGCTGAAGCCCGAACCCGCAGGACCTCAGAATGTGACTGTGTTTGGTGATAGTTTCTTTAAGGAGCAGGTTAAGGTTGAAGTTAATCCAGTCTAACTGGCATCGTCATGGACAGGGTGACGCTGTGAGGACACGGCGTCTTCAGGCCCAGGAGAGAGGTTCAGGAGGGACCAGCCCTGCCCACCTTGGCATCAGCCACCCAGCCTCCGGGACTAGGAGCTAACAGCCTTTCCCTGTCTGCTGCCTCTTCCCCAAGTCCAGTGCCTCCTGCCCATGCCTGTCCAAGCTCACGTCCCACCCCAGTTGCGAAGCCCACCAGCTCACCTGCAGCATCTGGAGGGGCCCCTGTGCACTCCGCTCCTCCAGCTGCAGGAGCAGCAGCTCCAGGGAATGGCCCTGCCGGTCCAGGCAGGCTACGGTGTCCTGGAGCCTGCTGGTGGTCTCCTCCTCCTCCCTCTCTAGAGCCCGGAGGAGCCTCTGCTCTTCCTCTGCCAGGTAGAGGTTCATCTTCTCAAACTCCAGCAGAATGCGTTCTCTCCGCTCCTTCACCTTGCCCTGCAGGAGTGGAGAAGCCCAGCGGGTCACCAGCAGATGGCTTGGCCCCAGGAATGCTGGCACCTGTCCCCAGGGCCCCGGCGACCCACAGATCACCAGCGACTGGAGCTTTAGTTGGGGACCAGGAACTGTGACAGAGACCCCCACCCCCAGTACCCTGTCACTGAGTGTAACCCTCTGAGCCCCAAACTGCAACTTCCACACATCCAAACACACATGCACCCTTGCTCTGAGGAGGTTCAGAATGTCCACCCCGAAATAAGCCTCTTGGGCATGTTAAACAACATTTATGGATGGTTATTGTTTTTTTGTTTTGTTTTGAGACAGGGTCTCGCTCTGTAATCCCAGTGCTTTGGGAGGCTGATGTGGGAAGACGGTTTGAGCTCATGAGCTCGAGGGCAGCCTGAGCAACATAGCAAGACCCTGTGTTTCTACAAAAAAAAAAAAATTAGCCGGTCGTGGTAGCAAATGCCTGTAGTCCCAGCTACTCAGGAGGTTGAGGCAGGAGGATTGCTTGAGTCCAGGAGTTTGAGGCTGCAGTGAGCTATGATCACATCACTGCACTCCAGCCTGGGCCACAGAGCAAGAAGACTCAAGACTCAAGAAAGAAACAAAAAATAACAAAATTAGGGTGAACTAAAGGCCATTGAGAACCCGCAGAAGCAGGAAAACCTGTTTGCCTCTCCCATTAGCTGCCTTAAAAAAATAAAGTGCCTGGCCGGGGGCAGGGGCTCACACCAGTCATCCCAGCACTTTGGGAGGCCAAGGCAGGGAGATCCCCTGAGGTCAGGAGTTCAAGACCAGCCTGACCAACAATAGTGAAACCCCATCTCTACTAAAAATACAAAAGTTAGCTGGGTATGGTGGTGGGCGCCTGTAGTCCCAGCTGCTTGGGAGGCTAAGGCAGAGAATTGCTTGAATCCAGGAGGCTGAGGTTGCAGTGAGCTGAGATCACACTATTGCACTCCAGCCTGGGCAACAAAAGTGAAACTCCATCTCAAATTTAAAAAAAAAAATTAGAAGAATAAAAATAAAGTGCTCTTTCATGAAGGAAATTTCCAGTGGTGAAGGAATCTATGCCAGGAAGAACATTCCAAAAACAACTCTTTTCACCTGACGCACTTGCCTGCATACTTAACCAACGTCACCTGCCTCCCCAGCCCAGAGGCCCCAAGCCCTATTCCTTTGTGGGGCCAACCTACACCCCCCGCCTCTGGCCGCCACCTTTGTGGTACTGAGCCTTCACCCACTGCCTGCCTCTTTGAGTCTCATTTTTGAGGTCCCTTCTCTCTAGCCTATGAGTGCATCTGTAATTTAAAATTGCCTTTTTTTTTTTTCTTTTTGGGACGGAGTCTCACTCTGTCACCCAGGCTGGAGTGCAGTGATGCAATCTCAGCTCACTGCAACCTCTGCCTCCCGGGTTCAAGTGATTCTCCTGCCTCAGCCTCCTGAGTAGCTGGGACTACAGGCTCGAGCCACCATGCCCGGCTAATTTTTTGCATTTTTAGTAGAGACGGGGGTTCACCGTGTTAGCCAGGATGGTCTTGATCTCCTGACCTCGTGATCCGCCTGCCTTGGCCTCCCAAAGTGCTGGGATTACAAGTGTGGGCCACTGCACCCGGCTAAAATTGCCTTTTAATCTTTTTCTCTGCTGTTCATCTGTCTTAAGTCAGTTTCATTCAGGGCCCAGCCATGGAACCTAGAAGGGTAGAGAAAACTTTTTTCTTCCCCTGCCGCTGAGGCAGCATATCCCCATGGACAGACACAGACGTGTAAATGCAGGAAGATGGAGCAGCAGCAGAAAAGGGACCGGACGGCCCCAGGCACCCACCTGCCACTTGGCTAAACTCTGCTCCTCCCTGGCCTGCAGCTTCCCCGTCCTGGTGATCTCCTCCCGCAGGTACTCCATGTTCTCCTCCAGCTTCAACTGCAGGACACAAACCGCAGGATTTGGGGTCAGCAATCCCACCACCTCCCGCCCAGAGTCCAACTGTGCTGATTGAAACTGCACCCCCGCTAAAGACCCTCCTCAGGAGGGGCAGGGCATCAAAATACATCACCCAGAATGTGCTGCCTTGGATTATTTTGAGCTAAAGGCACTTAATAAAGGGCAGGTGCAAGAATCGCTCTGACCCTCAGCCTTCCTAAGAGCCAGAGGCACAGCCAACCGTGCCAGAGAGGCCTGCCCTAGGCCAAGAGGAAAGCCACGTTCTCACCAGGGCCAGGAAGCGGAAACCAGAGGAATCTGTGCAGAGGGACCCTGCTAAGCTAACCCTCATCCTCAGCTACGTGTTTGGCTCTAACAGGCCTCCATGGGCCTCCAGATCCTCAGGAGGAACTCCCCGGTCATGAGAAGCCTATGGTGAATGAATTTCAGTCTGTTGGTTCTGCTCATCTGCCTCAAATCAGTTTAGTTCTCAGGGCCACCCAGAATACTCTAAGAGAGTAGAGGTCTGTAGGGCTGTGGGGGCCTCTCAGGGTCGTGGGGTGTCCCTTATGCTGTGTTGAGATGCAGGATCCAAGAGGTAAAGAGACAGGACACTGAAGAACTGGTGAAGAGCATCTGGACTCGGGGGACCACACCACCTGTGAGTGGAGATCAGCGGCGGCCCCCCAATGCCCCAGAGCATCTGTATTTATTAAGTACAGGCAGGGGGCAGGGTCGTGAGTGAGGTCATCATCTATAGGCTTAGTGATAGGGCATATATAATCACATGAGTCACAAGCGAGGGGACCACCCCATTATTGTTGGCAACACTTCTTATCTGTGGGCTGGAGACTTCAAAGGGTTTGTAATAGAAAGATACTGTAAGCTTAATGCAGTGGGAGCTGACAGACTTGTGCTCTTCACACCAGAGGGGTTCTTCTCCCTTGGTTACTTCCAGGATCTCAGGCCTGAGGCCGACTTTCCACAGGAACTGGATGCAAGGTGCTACAACTCCTTTATCAGGAGGAGAGACTCTTGCTCCAAGCCTGCCATACAGCGTATGCCCTTTCAGACAGGGACGCCACCGCCTGGATCTTTGGTTCTCATCCTGGTCTGGCTGTTTTCCCATGTACTGCTTCTGTTCTGTGACTGGTCTAGGCATTCCTCCTACTACAAACTACTATTAGGTTATATAGGATTATATAAATCAGCACTAAATGTGTCAGTACAGCTCCGACTACAATAGCTGTATAATTATATAGAAAGATTATATAGAACTAAACATGCTAGATATATGTAAGCAGTAACTTACACTTCAAGCACTAATTCTATAAAGTCATATATGATTATATATGCAGGATTATAGAAAGGAAACAGCTGAGCAATGACACTATAAACTAAGCTATTCTTCAGGCACTAATTGTGCCTGGGTCTGGACAGTTCTCCTTCGTCGGTGCCCCTGGGGGTGTTACCCACAGAGGTCCGATTTTCCGATGCCTGCATCATACAGCGTAGGTCCACCTTCTCCCCGTGGACACCCCTCCTCAACCCCAGACCTGGGCCACCTTGTCCCCCAGACACCTCCTCCCCGGCCCCTGACTTGAGCTACTTTGTCCCTGGACACCTGCTCCCTCCCCCATGACCTGGGCTACCTTGTCCCCTGGACGCCTCCTTCCCAGCCCCTGACCCCACCCCGATGTCGCCCACCTTGTACCCCTGCACCGCCTCCTCGGCAGGCAGCACGCGGTGCAGCCGGTGCTCCCGGGACTCCCTGCACACCACGCAGATGGGGCTCTGGTCCTCCTGGCAGAAAAGCTTGAGGGGCTCCTGGTGCTCTTGGCACAGGTCCCGCTTCTGCAGGCCAGGATGCTGCCGCGCCATCTCGGCCACCTTGGTCAGCAGCCGATTGGGCCGCAGGTTCCTCTGCGGGGACATCTCTCTGCACTCGGGGCAGGGGAAGGCGCCCTTCCGCTTCCGCCTCCCCTTCTTGCCCTGCGCCTTCTCCCAGCTCAGCTGGATGCAGGCTCGGCAGAAGTTGTGGCCGCAGGCAGTCATCACAGGGTCAGTGAAGTAGTCCAGGCAGATGGAGCACGTGGCTTCCTCCCGCAGCTTTCTGGCGAGTTCCACAGCCTCCATGGCTCCTGGGAGACACGAGGCGGGTTTCCGAGTTGAGGGACTCTGGAGAGAGGTGTCAGGGAGCGGCCCGATGCTCCGGGCGCCGGCAGTGTGCAACCTTCCTGTGCAGCCTCCCTTTACAGAGGAGGGCTAGGACTGCGGTCCAGTTGGAGGGTCCAGAGCCCTCATTTTTAGCCTCGTCAATAACAGACACAGACCCTCCCTGACCATTGCTGGCCAGGCCCCTCCGTCCCTCCTGTCCACTGGGCCTGGACCCTGCCGTCCTCTTATGCCTGCTGCTGGCCACCCCAGCTGCACACCTCAGCAGCTCCTCCTCCCCCACCTTTGCCTGCTAAGCCTCCAACCTGCCTTTCTGGAGAAGCCCCTAGCTTGGAGCCTTCCCTTAATCGCTTTCCACCCACCGACCCCACCCAGGCCCCCACTCCCAGTCTCCTATCCTCCCCAGTGATCTTTGAGCCTTTCAACAAGTGTCAGAAAAGCTTTTTCTTTAACAAAATTCGGAAAACCAAAGGAAAAAGGAGATAGGCTATCAGAGGAAAAAAGCTCTCTTCCATTCGGTAGTGAGGTGCCGCTCGGAAAACCACACGCGTGTATACGTGCCCACACGCACAAAGACACAAACACAGGTGCATACACGCACAGACGAACATACACACCCATACTCATACATACCCACGCGTGTATGCAAACGTGCCCAGGCACACACAAACACACGCCCACCCACGCATACACACCACACATAAATGCACACGCACAAACACAGCACGCACAGGCCCAGATGCACAGACCTGTACATATGCATGCGTGTACACACAGGTACACATGCGCGCGCACACGCGGGCACGCGAGCGTCATAGCAAAACTTACACAGACGCCTTTGCAGTCTGAGCTCTTGCGGCCCAGAGCAGTGGAGATCCGCGGCCTTCCGCCTACGCCGCGGGGTTGCTATGGGGACGGAGGCGCAGAGGGATTTGAAAATCGCGTCTACACTGCAAGCACGATCCCGCCTTCCGTTCTGCCATTCCCTAAAGCGAGGGCGTCCACAGGTCTCCGAAGTCCCCGGCCGCGTCCCACGTCCATTTTCTCGGAGCTTTCTGCACCCGCCGGCGCCAGCCCCCCTCGCCCCAGCAGCCCTAAGGGAGGCAGCCCGGCCGACCCGGACCGAAGCGGGGACTGGGCTGCGGCGACCTTCCCGCTCTGGTCCGCTAGGGCCCCGGGAGAGTTCCCCGGTCCCGCGCGCTGGCACTGGGCCCTGGGTTCCCACCTGGAACCGTCTCCAGGGACTCGGCGGAGGCGGGCAGGTGGGCGTTGGAGGACGGGAGGACCAGGTCGGGCTCAGGCCTTGGCCCAGGCCCACGGACCGGCACTCACGCGGAGGGGTCCGCACCGCGCTAGGCGCAGCCGGCAGAGCGCTTGCGGCGGGGAAAGGCTGCGTCTGCCCACCAAGTCCAGGGGGCCCCGGCCCGGGCGCGGGGGCAGGCGGCCGAGGGGCTTTGTGGCGTCAGCGGGGTCCAGGGCGGGGGCGGGGGGCGTCTCTTAGGAGAGGTTGGGGGTGGCTGGCGGGGGGAAGGAAGGAAGGCGGCAGCGGGTGGGACGATCTGGACCGGCCCGGGGCGGGCGCAGCGGGGAGGTCGCTGGGCGGCGGGGAGGATGATGTCCGCAGCCAGAGAGGACTGGAGTGTCACTGGCCTGGGGTGGGACTCTTCGGGAAGGTGAAAGGAGTGTAGCGGGTGGGGAGGCGGGGAGTGGAGTGGGGACAGCTGGCGGGGCAAGGGGCGGACGGGCAGGCGCGCCCGGATGGGGATTGGGACTTGAAGAGGCTTCTCAACCCGGGGTTGGGGCTGCAGGAGGGCAGGTGAGCCTTAGGCCGGAGGGTTGGGGTAGGGAATGGAGAGGCGGTTGGTGGGGCTGGAGTGGGGGCGGGGGTGGGAGTGAGGCAGCAGGGGCCAGTGTGGTTGATGGAGCTTGAAGGGGGGTCCCGGGGAGCAGCCAGCCCCAAGGTCTCTAGTGGACAGTCAGCATCAGGGTGAGGGTCCAGGGAGGGGCATCTCAGTCGGGGGGGGGGGGGTGGGGGGGGACCGGGGGGGGGGGGGGGTCCCGGGGGGGGGGGGTGGGGCAGGCTGGGTCTTGCCGCCACCCCCAGTGGTTTTGTTACCAGCAACAGGTCCTGATCCAGACCCCAAGAGAGGGTTTTGGATCTTGGGCAAGAAGGAATACAGGGCAAATCCATAAACTGGAAGCAAGTTTCTTAAGAAAGTAAAGGAATAGGCCAGGTGCAGAGGCTCACGCCTGTAATCCCAGCATTTTGGGAGGCCTAGGTGGGCGGATCAAGAGGTCAGGAGATCGAGATCATCCTGGTCAACACGGTGAAAACCCCGTCCTTACTAAAAATACAAAAATTAGCTGGGCGTGGTGGTGCATGCCTGTAGTCCCAGCTACTCAGGAGACTGAGGCAGGAGAATTGCTGGAACCCGGGAGGCGGAGGTTGCGGTGAGCCGAGATCCCACCAGCAAGAGTGAAACTCCGTCTCAAAAAAGAAAAGAAAAAAAAATGGCTACTTCATAGGCAGACTGTCCCAAGGCTGCAGGTTGCCCATTTTTAGGGCTATTTCTTGATTATATGCTAAATAATGGGTGGAATATTCATGCATTTCCCAGGAAAGGAATGGGCAGTTCCCAGAACCAGGGGTTCCTCCCCTTCTTAGACCACATAGGGTAACTGTGATGTTGCCTCGGCATCTAACTGCCGTGGCGCTGGTAGGAGTATCTCTTAGCATGCTAATGTATTATAATTAGCATAAAATAAGCAGTTGTGTTGACAACTGCCTGGTCACCATCTTAATTTTAGTGGGATTCTGCCGGCCTCTTCACCCCATGCTGGTTCATCAGCAAGGTCTTTATGACCTGTACCTGGTGCCGACCTCCCATCACAGCCTGTGACTTGGAATGCCTCACCTCCTGAGAATGCAGCCTGGTAGGTCTCAGCCTTATTTTAGCCAGCCTCTATACAAGATGGAGTCACTCTGGTTTAAAAGCCTCTGACAGCGTGGGTGGGAGACCCCGTGGGAGACCCTGCAAGTGCCGAGGCAAGGGTCTGAAGCCTCAACCTGTTCCCGTGTGAATACGGAACTAGAAAAGATTTAGAGATACAGTTACATAGTTATTGCTATATATAAATAATCACAGTTGTTCATATGTAATCACAGAAATATATACTCAGTATAATCTTTTAATCTTATTAATGACTATCAGGTTAAACATGGAACTGAGGTGACGTTGTGAACAAAGTGACCCTAAGGCAGGATGCTCTAAGCCCTCTGTCATGCCCACATAAGGGCTACTGGAGGGTGTCTCAGCTGTGTGGCAGCGCCAGTGCTGGGAAAGTGCCCACTGTTTAGCCAGCTACCGAAGGAGCCGTCCAAAACGTTCAAGACATCCCCTTCCTCAGAGGCGTGGGGAGAAAACTCCACTTCTCCAAGCTCTTGCCGTGGGCCTGCGGCTGTCAGGGGCCCGCAGACACCAGGGGCCTCACTGTCTCTATGGGGTGCTGTGCCTCAGCCGTCATGCTCCATGGCTGCTTTCATGTTCCGCTTCTGCCCCTTGTATCTCCTTTTCTTAAAAGATGTAATCAGTAACACAAAT
Source organism: Sapajus apella (assembly GCF_009761245.1). Taxonomy (NCBI): domain Eukaryota; kingdom Metazoa; phylum Chordata; class Mammalia; order Primates; family Cebidae; genus Sapajus; species Sapajus apella. The sequence continues at coordinate 1,754,351 of NW_022436989.1, forward strand.
CTCAATGTCCTTGTTCTTGACAAGTATGAAAAAGTGCCGATGCATTAGGTTCTCCTGGCCTCTGCTACTTGAAAGACCTGGGCCCTGATCTCCAAGACACACGATTTACCTGGCCCTATCACTGACCACCATTACCTCACTCTACCTACCCAGCCCCCTGCTTTGTATTCAATAAAGTCAGAGCGTCCAGGCACTCGGGGCCACTGCCAGACTCTGTGCTTTAGTTGACAGTGGACCCCTGGGCCCAAACTCTTTTCTCTCTCTCGGCGTCTTGTGTCTTTTATTTCCAGTTTCTTGTTTCTGCAACAGTAGAGACGTGCTCACAGGACCCTGTAGGGTGTAGACGGCTGGCTTTCCCTGGGCTCACTCAGTGGAGCGTTTCTTCCGTGGTCTCTTGTCACTCACACACACAATGGTGTGCTGACAGGTACCAGCTGGCCATGCACACTGGCTGAATAAGTGAATTACCTTTGTGAACCCCGAATATCTCAGACTGATCTCAATTTAGGAAGTTTATTTTGCTAAAGTTAAGGACGCACGCCCATGACACAGCCATGTGCCCAAGGTGGTCTGAGCAAATCCTCAAGCCCTGACTGTGCCAGAGTTCTGCTTAGCTCTCATTCCTCGGTGCCTATATGGGGGTTATCCACAGCTTGGTTTGACACATTTTAGGGAGACGTGAGACATCAATCATATGTAATATCAACATTGGTTCCATCCAGAAAGGCGGGACGACTGGAGGTGAGGGGGGCCTTCCAGGTCACAGGTAGATACTAGACAAATGGTTGCATTCTTCTGAGTTCCTGATTAGTCTCTCCAAAAGAGGCCATCAGATGCACATGTATCTCAGTGAGCAGAGGGATGACTGAATAGAATAGGGGGCAGGTTCGTCCTAAGCAGTTCCCAGCTTCACTTTTCCTTTTAGCTTAGTAATTTGGGGGCCCAAGATTTATTTTCCTTTCACACCCTCCAAACCCACGACATCCTCTGCCTGTCGTTTGCATCAGTGAGGGGATTGTGAGCAGTGGGTTTCTTTCAATTGGGAAATAGAATCACAGAATTAGGGGGAAATGAAATATACATATATGTATCTCTCTCTCTCTCGAACAGCACCACACATACTCCAGGCACCTGCCCACAATTTATCACCCTTTGTTACAAATGGTTTACAAGCATCTGAGCCTGATTCTTTGGGTTTTCACCTCTTTCTTGTACACTCCATGCACATTAAAAATACTAAGATCGGGCCGGGCGCGGTGGCTCAAGCCTGTAATCCCAGCACTTTGGGAGGCCGAGGCGGGTGGATCACGAGGTCAAGAGATCGAGACCATCCTGGTCAACACGGTGAAACCCCGTCTCTACTAAAAATACAAAAAATTAGCTGGGCATGGTGGCGCGTGTCTGTAGTCCCAGCTACTCAGGAGGCTGAGGCAGGAGAATTGCCTGAACCCAGGAGGCACAGGTTGCAGTGAGCCGAGATCGTGCCATTGCACTCCAGCCTGGGTAACAAGAGCAAAACTCCATCCCAAAAAAAAAAAAAAAAATTAAAATTAAATACTAAGATCAATACAATATGGATGCCTTTCTCCTGTTCATCTGTCTTTGGTCCATTTCATTCACAGGCTCCCCCACATACCAGCATGATGTGGGGAATTCAACAAATACTTGTTAAAATGCTACTTCAGCCAGGATGCTCATTATTAAGGTTCCTGTAGGCTCACCTGGTGATTGGGCTGAGAAATCTATCATCATGATAAAACAATCGGAACACCCTTCATATCCTCAAGTCAGTAAGAAAAAATCAGATAGCAGTTATGTATCTTGATAAATTGCTAAGTTTAATAAAAGGCAGGATGTAGAACTTATGTAGTCTGCCACTATTTAGGTAAACATAATAATTGTATATGCATCTCTTGAAAATATTCAAGAAATTTCATCTGATAAGGGAAATTAAGGGCTGAGGAACCCCCTAATTGAGAGACTCAATTTTCACTATATACCCTTTAGAATTCTTATATTGTATACCACTGCTTTGGATTGTCTTTTTTGAGTCAAGAGTTGCTCTTGTTGCCCAGGCTAGAGTGCAATGGTGCAATCTCGGCTCACAACAACCTCTGCCTCCCAGGTTCAAGTGATTCTCCTGCCTCGGCCTCCCAAGTAGCTGGGATTACAGGTATGTGCCATCATGCCTGGCTAATTTTGTATTTTTATTAGACACAGGGTTTCGCCATGTAGGCCAGGCTGGTCTCGAACTCCTGACCTCAGGTGATCCTCCTGCCTTGGCCTCCCAAAGTGCTGGGATTACAGGCGTGAGCCACTGCGCCCGGCCATGGATTGTCTTTTTTTAAAAAATAAAATATTTAAGCAAAGGATAGGCAATGTCAGTTTTGAAACACAAGTCTTACTTATAATACTGTTCAAGGTAAATATCCTTTGCCCTTACTGAATGCAACCCCTACTAAGTTATTAGCATTGTAGAAAACATTAGAGAGCAAAATTTAAATGGTCATGCAATTTAAAATGTGCTGAATTAAATGGAAAAGAAGAGGGAGTCCTCAAAATAAGGTAAGGGAGTCATGGCCTCTTTATGTCTTCAATTCCGACTCCTCAACAGGAGAGTCTACTGGGCCACAGAAAAACAAATCCAGATTGTCATGAACTGAATGCTTATCTCCAAAATTCAAATTTTGAAATCCTTACCTCTAAGGTGATGGTGTTAGGAGATGTCATAAGGGTGGAGCCTTCCTGAATAGGATTAGTCCCTTAGAAAAGGGACTCCAAAGAGCTCCCTTACCCCTTGTACCACGTAAGAACACAGTGAGAAGGCCCCATCTGTGACCCAGAAAGCAGGATCTCACCAGAAGCTGAATCTGTTCACAACATGGCTGTGGACTTGCCAGCCATCAGATCCGTGAACATAAATTCCTGTTGCTTATAAACCACCAAGCCCATGGCACTTTGTCACAGCAGCCTGCACAGACTGAGACGAAAGAAGACATATTAATGGGAGACAGCACGCACATTTCATTTTTACGTGTACATGGGCAAATGAAGACCTCAAGAGTGGTTAGGCCTAAGTGCTTATCCACTGGATGGAACAAAGGGTAGTAATTGTGAGAAAGAAACTGGAATACCTGGGGAGGCTGGAGGAAGATAAGAGCTATTTACTGTTTGTTTGTTTGGGACAGTCTCACTCTGTCACCCAGGCTGGAGTGCAGTGGCGTGATCTCGGCTCACTGTAACCTACACCTCCTTGGGTTCAAGTGATTTTCCTGCCTCCGCCTCCCAAGTAGCTGGAACTACAGGTGCGCACCACCACACTCAGCTAATTTTTTTTTTTTTTTTTTTTTTTTAGTAGAGATGGGGTTTCACCACGTTGCCCAGGCTGGTCTGGAGCTCCTGACCTCAGGTGATCCCCCTGCCTCGGCCTCCCAAAGTGCTGGGATTACTGGCGTGAGCCACCATACCCAGCAATGAGAGCTATTTTAGCAAAGCCTGTTTGTACACATTTCTGCTGTGCTTCAATCCCCATGCCTAGTCATGCTGTTTCACCCCCCTGGTAGAGGGAAGCACCTTTCCCAGGGAGGGTTCACCTCCTGCTTTCAGGAAAAGGGGTCAAAGGTCGGGCCCTTCTTGCACCTGCTGCTCTTCAAGTGCCTTCAGCTCAAAATAATTCTTCTATCAAATCCACATATTTTGGAGAGGTATATTCTATCTCTTAATGTCTAGCTCTTCTTTCTATTGTTGATTTCTGGGATTTTAACCTTTTGATATTTAGAACCATTCATTCCAGTTTTATAAACACTGCACACTCAGGCTGCCTCCATAGTGTACGTGAGCCCAAAGAGTTGAGTACAAGGTGAACAGATGTCCACATTTCAGTCACTATCCCACATGGTTAGGAGCCGCAGGACACAGAAGCAAAGGCTCTGGTCTTAATTGTAAGAGTCTGGCTCTGTCGCCCAGACTGGAGTGCAGCAGTGGCGTGATCACAGCTTACTGCTACTGTAACCTGGAACTCTTGGGCTCAAGCAATCCTCCCACCTCAGCCTTCTGAGTAGCTAGGACCACAGGCACATGCCACCATGCCCAGCTAATTTGTATATTTTTTGTAGAGACAGGGTCTTGCCATGTTGTCCAGGCTGGTCTTGAACTCCTCACCTCAAGAAATCGTCCCATTTCAGCTTCCCAAAAAGCTGGGATTACAGGCATGAGCCACCACGCCTGGCTGGAAAGTCTTCCTTGAGTACCCACTTACTCGACCCAGAGAGACTCGGGTTACTTTCTTCCTAGGTCCTCAGCTGTCAGCTCTGAGATCTGTGTAGCCTTATTCTGTCTTTATAGGACATGAATTGGTATACGATCCACTCCATTAAACACTTAAAACAGGGAACATATGAGGCCAACCTCTGGGCTTTTGTTTCTTTTCCTGACAGGGTCTGTTGCTCAGATTGGCCTCAGAAACTCCTGGGTTCAAGCCATCTTCTCGCCTCCCCAGTAGCTAGGATCACAGGCATGGGCCCCTGCCCAACTTAAACTCTGTCCTTTATACAAAGGTTGAATGACAGGGAGCTGCTCAAGTGGCTTGGTCTCCTACAGAAGGCAAAGCTTCATCACGGTCCTGTCAAGAATGCATTATCTGCATCCATTTCCCCCAAATGTATCTAACTGCCCAAATTCCTGCTCCCTCCAGGCTACCCAGCAACATCATCAGCAAGGTTACAGAATTAGCTCTCCACCTTGTAAAGCACAGAAGACTTGAATTTTACCTGCACAGGGAGGCTGAGGCAGGAAGATGGCTTGGGCCCAGGATTTTGAGGCTGGCGCTATGCTCAGGTCCGTGAATAGCCACTGCACCCCAGCCTGGGCAGCATGTCAAGACCCCATCTCTGGAAAAGAAAAAAAAAAAAAAAGAAGACTTAAATTTACCTCAAGGGAGTCTAGTATTGAAAGTCGGAGCTGACTTTCAAAACCAAAACACAGTTGTCCCTGAATATTCTAGGCTTTTTGGATAGCCCTCCAAGGATCTGTCACTCATAAGCTTAAATACATGCTGAGATTTAAAAGGTATGGTGTTTAGTTGTGTACTAATGAATTGATGAAGCTTTTGAATCGAGTTAATCGGCTATAAATTAGGTTCAGAGACTTATAAAATTCACTGTTGTCTGTTGATGGCATTTTATGCACACCCCTTGCTATGTATGAGAGTACCTTTTACTATCATTGCTTTTACACACAACACAGGCTCCCTTCACTCAAGCACAAGCACCTTGAAAGCAGAGTGGGCAGTGGCCACAGGAAATGGATTTCATTCCCTCCATAATCCGAGCATCGGGTAGTGCTTGGCTTTCAGTTTAATAAAGCCTTTAGCAAGTAAATGATTCCAACCTGTACCAGAGGGAAACAGTCCTTACATCCGTATCCTCACAGCCATCCCCAGGTTTTCCCGACATAAGTCTACTGCTGGGTCTGTGGCCTGCCGCCCAAGCTGTAGGGTTTCTCAGCAGGTTGTTCTCTCGTCCCCAGAGCACCACTAGTCTACTCTGCAGCGCTGGGAAGCCTGCTTCAATGGGCCGCCCATGTCCGCTACTGCTCAGTAAACCGACTTCTAGGGCACAGTGCCCTCCTTGAACTTTACACTTGGGGTTTCCCAGTACTGATTTCACTTAGGTTGAGTTACAATGCACCCACCTAGCTGGGCCTCTCACACACAACTAGCCGAACGGAAGATGGACTGAATTAACATAAATGACTAGCCAGCCTTCTAACTAAATGGGAAACTGGGTATGTTAACACCTACAATGATGTGCACCTCTATCCTAACTGGAGATGGGCCAACACCACAGCTACACACAGGCGCATGCGCACACACGCACACTCCTAGCCAGCATTCTAGCCTAACAGGAGACAGGCCAAGTTAACAAGATTTGCAACTAGCTGACCTTCTAAATTAACAAGAGGTAGGCTGAGTTCACACATTCAAGTAACTGGACTTTTTAAGATGGGAGTCTCACTCTATCACCCAGGCCGGAGTGCAGTGACAGGATCTTGGCTCACTGTAACCTCTGCCTCCTGGGTTCAAGCAATTCTGCCTCAGCCTCCCTGAGCTGGGATCACAGGTCCATCACCACATCCGGCTAATTTCTGTATTTTTAGTAGAGATGGGATTTCACCATGTTAGCTGGTCTGAACTCCTGACCTCAGGTGATCCACCTGCCTTGGCCTCCCAGAGTGCTGGGAGCTGGGATTACAGGCATGAGCCACCGCTTGGCAAAGTAGCTGAAGATAGGCCAACACATACTTGCTGTCCTCCTAACAGATGGGCTGCCACTGGTAACCTCACTTGAAACAGGCTGTATGTAAACACAGACACACACACACTGGACTTGTAACCCAATTTGAAAGCGGCTGAGCTGAGAACACACAAGACCAGCCAGCCTTCCAACCTAACTGTAGATAGGTTAACACACACAACTAGCTAAGCTTGCTACCTAACTGGAAATAGGGTTATCTGGCAGGAGATGGTTACCCCCAAACCCTCTTCCCCCATTCCATCCTCCCAGCCCCCAAACCCTCTTCCCGAATCCCCAAAGCAAACCCTGATTCTTATCTAAAAGGATAGACCCAAGTTAAGAGCACCACCACTAGCTGGACTTGTAACTGGAGACGGGACGGGCGGTAACGCGGTGTGCTGACCTAACGGGACAGGGTGAACTACACAGGACTCGCCAGCCTCCACCCTACTCAGGTAGGCGAGCCGGCACCGGCCAGCAGAAGGAATCCTGCAAAGTCCAAGAACGCCTCTTGCTACAGCCACTTTTCCGACCAGATGGGCGGCTCTTAAAACAGCCTTTGAGGGTCGCGCAGCCTCTCAGGTGGTGATGGCCCTCCTAGGCCCGCTCCCCGCGGATACGGCGCACCAACTGCCTGTCCTTGGGCATGATGGTGACCCGCTTGGCGTGGATGGCACACAGGTTGGTGTCCTCGAACAGCCCCACCAGGTAGGCCTTGCATGCCTCCTGCAGCGCCGTCGCAGCCGAGCTCTGGAAGCACAGGTCAGTCTAAGTCCTGGGCGATCTCGCGCACCAGCCGCTGGCAGGGCAGCCTGCGGAGCAGCAGCTCCGTGCACTTCTGGTAGCGGCGGATCTCGCGCAGCACCACCATCCCGGGTCGGTAGCGGTGAGGTTTCTTCACGCCACCCGTGGTGGGGACGTCCTTACGAGCCACCTTGGCGGCCAGCTGCTTGCATGGGGCCTTGCCAACCGCCGTCTTCCGCGCAGTCTGCTTGGTTCAGGCCACGTACCCAGAACGGCGGCATCCACGGCCTCCTCCCCCCAGACTGCCCAGCCCTCGGCGAGTCACCTGCATTTATAGAGCTTGCCACATTCCCATTGGCCGGCCTCGGGTGGCATGATGGCCCACTGCTCTCCGATTGGCCCACCGGGTGCGCCCACCGGCTGCCTCGCCCTTATATTTGCGCCTGTTGGTCGCCGCCACCAGAGCTGGGGCCCGTCTTTCTAGGGGCTGATGTGGGAAGGCCGGGCCATGGGGATCCTCTCTCTTCAGCACAAGCGTCCGCGTGTCTTCTCAGTGCTCCTCTTCTCCCTTCCCCATGACCTGGTAGGAAGAGACTTCCAGAAGCCAGCACGTGGCGTTCCACTTTATTTTGTATTTTTTTTTTTCTTAGAGACGGAGTCTCACTCTTGGTGCCCAAGAGTGAATGGCACGATCTCTGCTCACTGCAACCTCCGCCTCCCGGATTCAAGCAGTTCTCCTGCCTCAGCCTCCCGAGTAGCTGGTATTACAGGCATGCGCCACCACACTGGGCTACTTTTTTGTATTTTTAGTAGAGACAGGGTTTCCCCATGTTGACCAGGCTGGTTTCAAACCCCTGAGCTCAGGTGACACACCCACCTTGGCCTCCCATAGAGCTGTGATTACAGACGTGAGCCACCATGCCCACCACCATGCTTCTTGCACAGCCTGGAGAACCATAAGCCAAATAAACCTTTTTTGCTTTTTAAATAAATCATCTAGCCCCAGACTAAGACAGAAGCCAAGGAAAATCTATACAAACTTGCAAGCCCCATGGCCATATCAAATCTCAGAACTAACTAGTGTTTGTCCATCTCTGCATATAAGTGACTCTAACTGCCTATTTGCGTCTTCATTTCCTTACAAGAGCTCCCGTGCCACATTAAATTTGTATTAAATAAATGTATATTAAATAAATGTATGTTTTTCTCCTGCTCATCTGTCTAATGCCAGTCTAATTCTTGGGCGCAGCCTGGGCCCTAAATGATGAAGGTGGAATTCTGCCTTCCCTACAGCGCCCATTGTCTTGGTCTGTTTTGCGTTGCTGTAAAGGAATACCAGAGGCTGGGTAATTTGTCAGAGCTTTTTTTGGCTTGTGGTTCTGCAGGCTGTACAAGAGGCAAGGCTCCAGCATCTGCTTCCGATGAGAACCTCAGGAAGCCTCCACGCATGAGATGAAGGGGACCCCTGTGTGCAGAGGTCACAGGGAGAGAGAGGGGAGGGGTGCTGGGCTGTTTTTAACAACCAGCTTTGGCAGGAACTAATAGAGTGAGAACTCCACTCCCCACAAGGGAGGGCAGGAGTCTATTCATGAAGGATCTGCCCCCAGGACCCACACACCTCCCACAAGGCTCCACCGCCAACACTGGAGATTAAATTTCAATCTGAGAATTAATGAGACCAACACCATGTTGGAACTATAGCACCCACTACATTGCAGTCTCTGCCTTATCAATGATTACCTGAACCTCTTGTCCCCATGCATTAATCCACACAAGGTACTTGTTTGCCCAGGCTTGGTTCAGCTTCTCCCCTCCCCCAGTGCCCTGATTTTTGGCCCCTCTTGAAGCAGGCAAGGCTCAGGGTAAAGTATCCTCAATCTCCTATCCCTTCAGCCACCCTTCATCCACTTCTCCAGACCTGGTTCTTTCCAGCCTCATTCATTCCTCCCTATATGAGAAAACTCCTTTTCTTTCTTTTTTATTATTATTATTTTTTGAGACAGAATCTCCCTCTGTCACCCAGGCTGAAGTGCAATGGTGTGATCTTGGCTCACTGCAACCTCCGCCTCCCAGATTCAAGAGATTCTCCTGTCTCAACCTCCTGAGTAGCTGGGATTACAGGTGTGCACCACCACACCCAGCTAATTTTTGTATTTTTAGTCGAGATGGGGATTCACCATGTTGGTCAGGCTGGTCTCGATCTGTCCTCCTTGGCCTCCCAAAGTGCTGGGATTACAGGTGTGAGTCACTGGAAATGAGTTAGCAAAAAATTCCGACATTAACAACCCGATTTCAAAATGGCTTGAGAGGTGGTTCAGTCAATGGAAAGAGACCATAGCCTTAATTCTTACTTCTTTAGCAACTGTAATAAGTATACTCATTCTCGTTAGGTGTTGTATTATACCATGCATCTGAAGGCTAGTACAAAGACTAGTAAACACAGGTCTTACTCTGTGTTTACTAGATCTCCCGGGAACCTCTCCCACCTTATTCAGAAAAGTTACTTCTCTTAAAAAGTCAAACAGAACACTTAAGACAAGATATGTTAAACAAGTTTGAAGAGGAACTATAAAGTAAAAGAGGAGGAATTGTAGGAAGTATAAAAGTTCCTCTTCAAAGTTTCCTTTCTTGTTAAAGAATAAATCATAAGTGTTAGAAGTCAGTTCAAAGAGTTTCTTCAAAGCCTTCTTGCTTTTTACTAGTGACTCTCTGTTAAGCCCTATCCTGTGTAGCTTTTAGATATAAAGGAATAAGTAGATTCTATGTCCTTGTGCTTTAACCAAGATGTTTGTGCTAGACATGCTCACAGGCACATAGTACAGTCTATGTCCTTGTACTTTAACTAAGATATTTATGTTATTACTTTTCTAAGTTCTTTCCCAAGCAACTTCCTGTCCTTTCCTTATTCAGACTTCCTCTTTCCATTTTGTTCTCCATTGCTCTTACCTGTTTAGAAAGTTTTAAGTTGTTAGCCAATCAGGTTTTAGTTTAGATTGTGAGGTCTGGCTACAGCCAACAGAGATCAGACACAGCAGTAAGGAGAACCCCAAATGCATAAGGGATAAATATGTCTGCTTTTCCTTTGTACATTGTACTCTTATGGCAAGATGGCTAATGAGGGTACCCTTTCTGCAGGAAGTAAAGATTGCCTTGCTGAAAGATCCTTTATCTCTGTGCTCAACTTTTCTTTGCGGCAGCGAACATGCATGCAAGTGTGCATTCCAACAGTCTTATTTTTTCTTTACTTTATAAATTTGTCTGCAAAACAAGGTATTAATCTATCATTAATTGATGATCAACTGAACAGTTCATTTTCTTGATTTCCAAACATTGAGTTCTATGTAAGAGGCATGAGGAGAACTTAGTGATCCTTAAAAACTTCCCTGCACAGGATGCAGGGAAGTCAGGCACTTCCAAGAGCTGACCCATTGGTCCGCAGATTAAAGCAAATTTTTAGAATAGATTAGAACAGATTAAAGCAAATTTTTCTCCTTAAACAGGTAAGATGAACTTCCATCCAGATTGAGTGCTCTAGAAGTAACCTTTTCCTTAATAGGAGATTTCTTTTCTTGTTCAGTTTGAATAAATGGCAAGAATTCCTCACACCATAAGCTTTTTTTTCTTTTTCTTCTTATTTATTTTATTTTATTTTATTTTTACCCAAAAGCCCCTATGGCAGTTTTATAAAGCCTATAGATTCTGTCTCAGAAAGTTTTTTTTTTTTTTTTTTTGAGATGGAGTCTCACTCTGTCACCCAGACTGGAGTGCAGTGGTGTGATCTCTGCTCACTGCAACCTCCGCCTCCCAGGTTCAAGCAATTCTCCTGCCTCAGTCTCCAGAGCAGCTAGGATTACAGGCACCTGCTACCTGACCCAGCTCTTTTTTTGTATTTTTAGTAGCGACGGGGTTCGTCATGTTGGCCAGGCTGGTTCCGAAGTCCTGACCTCAAGTGATCCACCCACCTCAGCTTCCCAAAGTGCTGGGATTACAGGCGTGAGCGACTGCATCTGTCCAGAAAGTTTTTAAATGCACAAACGTTATTTAAAAGTTAATTATACAAAGGAAACATATTGACATAAGTTGTGAAAACATATAAAATTAACTTTTTATAGAGTTATAAGTGTGCATCTTTGTGAATGCATTAAATAACATATTTGAATTGGAAAGGACTTGCAGCTACTGTCATTTCAAAGTGGTGATGGGTGTCAAGGGTCCTCAAAGATATTTGCCATGACTGCACTGTGATAAAACTGTCTCTCTGCATATCAATTACACGCCTTTCTCAGTGTTTTCTTGATTGCCCTGGAGTTTGTAATATACATTTACAACCAATCTAAGTCCACTTTTAAATAACATTACCCTGCTTCATGGTCAGGAGTGGTAGCTCACCCCTGTAATAAATTCCAGCACTTTGGGAGGCTGAGGCCAGCAATGGCTTTAGCACAGGAGTTTGAGATCAGGGCAATGTGGTGAGACCCCATCTCTCCAAAAAATACAAAAAAATAGACAGGGTGCCCAGATATGGGATCACACATTATTCTAGGCATGTGAGGGCATTTCCGGATGAGACTAAGATTTGAATGGGTTGACTGAGGAATGCGAATTGGCCTCCGTAGTGTGGGTGGTCTCATCCAGTCAGGTGAAGGCCTGAACAGAAAATCCTGTGGTCGCTGGAGGAAGAGGCCAGCAGACAACCTTTGGACCCAAGCTGACCATCACCTCTTACCTGAGTTTCCAGCCTGCCCCATAACTATGTGAGCCAATTCCTTTAAGGAAATCTCCCTCTCTATGCATCCTATCGGTTCTCTTTGTCTGAAAAACCCTGACTCCTGACTGGTACAACCCAGCCTCCTCATTCTCTCTTTTCCCTTTCAACATGGGTTGTCAGCAGGCCAAGTGCTTTTCTGAGCTTGTCGTGTTTTGGTAATACCTTGTCCCATGTGGCTGAGAACGTCTACATCTGCTACTAAGCCTCTGTATCCAAACTGCTCTACACAAGCTGTGGCACACTGGCCATATGCGCCGCATGCTGGGTATTGCGTGTGACAGTCTCATGACACAACATGAACCCCTGACTTTCCGGTGGCCCTTTAGTTTCCTGCCGTATGCCGTAGGGCCCACCTTCCCTGCGGGGCACTTCTGTGACTGTGGTGAATCAAAACAGACCCAAACCTGGGCAACTTACACAGGGCCGTGGTGTGTCCGTTTCCTGGAGCTGCTGTAATGAAAACCACAAACCGTCTGGGAAATTTCTTTTCTGGCTGTTTTGGAGGCTAGAGCTCCGAAAGCAAGATGTTTGCAGGGTGGGCTGTAAGTGAGCGTAGCAGACACGTGGCACAAATGTCCCAACCCAGCGCACTAAGTGGTTTAACGAGATGCTAGATCACTTCCCTAAGGCCACATTCTGAAGACACCCAATCCGTTTTGAGTTCCTGCTGGAAAAGCTCAAAGCTCCTCTCTTAGTCCACCTGGCTGCTATAACCAGATACCAGAAACAGGGTTGCTTGGAAACCGCAAGCATTTATTGCTGATAGCTCGGGAGGCTGGAAGTCCAAGGTGAAGGCATGGCAGATTGGGTTTCTGGAGACGCCTTGCTTCCTGGTTCATAGACCGTAGAAAAGTCCGCACAGGATGGAAAAGATGAGAACGCTCTCTGGGGTCTGTTTTATGAGGGCACTAATCCCATTCATGACGGGTGATTAGAATTTCAAAATGTGAATTTCGGGGTATGTGGTGTGATATTATTTTATATATAGATACGGTTTTGCCCATGGTCCTGGCTAATAACTCCCATGGCCTCCGGGATTTCCTAACTGACTGATGTGATGTCTTGTTAAAGTGTTTGGGCTTTGGTCCTTGGTTCCCTAAGCAGCCCCGGAACAGCTTCAGAGCAACCAAGGCCGCAGTGTTGCAGGACTTTTCCGGAGCTCAGCTATAACCAGTTGGACCTCTGGCCCCCTCTCCCTGAGCAAATTGGTAAAAGGCCTCGGGATTTTTGAGCTGTCCTTATCCCTTCCCTTGTTTTGTTTTGATACATGTTTTCTTTTTTCTTTTTTTAAAGACAGGGTTTCACCATGTTGGCCAGGCTGGTCTTGAACTCCCAACCTCAGGTGATCCGCCTGCCTCGGCCTCCCAAAGTGCTGAGATTACAGGCGTGAGCCACCACGCCCAGCCTTTTTTTTTTGAGACGGAATCTCACTCTGTCTTCAGGCTGTAGTGCAGTGGCTCAATCTCAGCTCACTGCAACCTCCCCCATCCCCGGTTCAAGTGATTCTCCTGCTTCAGCCTCCCAAGTAGCTGGGACTACAGGTGCATGCCACCATGCCCAACTAATTTTTGTATTTTTAGTAGAGACAGGGTTTCACCATGTTGGCCAGCGTGGCCTCCATCACTTGGCCTCGTGATCCGCCCAACTTGGCCTCCCAAAGTGCTGGGATTACAGGCTGATACACGTTTTCTAATAACCTGGTTTGTCTGTTCTTGCCTTCAGGTCATCAAACTCCAAACAGTCATGCCACCTCTGCCTCTGACGACAGTCCCTTCTGCCAGGAACCCTAAGATTGGCCTCTGAGGGAGCTCTGACTACTGTTTCCCCAAAACAGTGACCCCTGTCAGCCTGACTAACATGGAGAAACCCCGTCTCTTCTAAAAATACAAAATTAGCCTGGTGTGGTACTGCATGCCTATAGTCCCAGCTACTCAGGAGGCTGAGGCAGGAGAATCACTTGAACCCAGGAGGTGGAGGTTGCAGTGAGCCGAAATCGCGCCACTGCACTCCAGCCTGGGCAACAAGTGCGACATTCCTTCTCCAAAAAAAAAGACTCCCAGTTCAGAGAGTCCTGCCCCATGCCCAGAGGAAGGATGCTGCCCAGAGAGGCCAAAAAAAAGTCTGAACACATGGGCCCTGCTGGGGTTCCTGCCCAGTCTGTTGGGGTTACACCACACACTTTCTGTCCAGTCACATTTCTACACAGCTGTTTTCAGTCATGTCCATCCAATGAAGTCTCCATAAAAGGTCCAAGAGGACAGGGTTTGGGGATTTCTGGAGGGCTGAACACGCTGGGGCTTGAGGAAGGGGAGGGAGAACTCCTTCACAGGCCGGGAGGGTGGCACAGCCCAACATCCCCCTGCTCAGAAGCCCCTGTGCTTGGACCCTTCCAGACCTCTCTCTCTGCCTCCCTTTATCTGGCTATTTACTTGTAGCCTTAAACTATTCCATAAATAAACAGGTAAATGTAATTAAGTGTTTCTCTAGTTTTATGAGCCGCTCTAACAAATCAATCAAGCTTAAAGAGGGGGTCGTGGGAACCCCAACTTATAGCTGGTCAGAAGTTCTGGAGGCTTGAACTTGCCCGTGGTATCTGAAGTGGGGGCAGCTTCGGGGACTGGAGCCCTCAACCTCTGGGATCTGATGCAATCTCCAGGTAGATACTGTCAGAATTTGTTTGTTTATTTAGTTTTTTATTATGATTCTTTTTTTAAAAATTTGAGACAGTCTCACTCTGTCTCCCAGGCTGGGGTGCAGTGGCGAGATCTTGGCTCATTGCAACCTCCACCTGCCAGATTCAGGCAATTCTCCTGCCTCAGCCTCCCGAGTAGCTGGGATTGCAGGCGCACGCTACCAAGCCCGGCTAATTTTTTTCATTTTTAGTAGAGACTGGGTTTCACCGTGTTAGCCAGGATGGTCTTGATCTCCTGACCTCATGATCCTCCTGCCTTGGGCTCCCAAAGTACTGGGATTACAGGCATGAGCCACTGCTCCCAGCCTATTTATTTAGTTTTTTTACTGTTATGATTATTTTGAGATGGGCCTTGCTCTGTTGGCGAGGCTGGAGTCCAGTGCTGACACCCTCGCTTACTGCAGCCTGGAACTCCTGGGCTCAAGCCATCATGTCTCAGCCTCCTGAGTAGCTGGGACTACAGGCGTGCATCACCATGCTCAGCCCCTTACTTTATTTTTGTAGAGACAAAGTCTTGCTATGTTGCCCAGACTGGTCTCCAACTTCTGGGCTCAGGCGACTCTCTCCCACCTCTGCCTCCGAAAGCTGGCATTACCAGGGCATGAGCCACCGTGCCTGGCTGGAGTCAGAATTAAATTGATTCAAGGGGATCTAGCTGGTGCCCATTACAAAACTGCTTGCTTGCTGGCTGGCACCGAGAAATCCTCACACATTCAGTCACAGATGTCTCTGTGTTCACTGTTGTGCTGTGAGAACAGAGGAAAAGCAAATGTTGGTTTTTCTCTACATCAGAGGACACAAATGTTCAGACCATAGTGGCTGTGGCAGGAATTTGCCGCTCTATTTCAGCCAACGCCTGAAGACCGGTCCAGGCTCTTTATTTCCTGTGGCATTTGCTGAAATCGGCTCACAACTGGGAATGTGTGTGTCTCCCACAGCCCAGCAGTGGCTTCTCCAGGATCCCAGAGACATTCCTTTGAAAGCAGGAGGGAGCAGGCCTCAGTCTCTGCAGGAAGGTAGAATCCTGACTTTGGGCCTGGCTGGCTGGCAAACGCAGATGGCCTCATCCGATTGGCCCGGAGCCCCCGCTCGCCCCCTCTCCTTCCCTTTGCGACGCCCGCCACCTCTGCGCAAATTAGAACGGGGCTGCTCTTTCCTGACGGCTGCCGGCTCGGAATGGAAATCTGTTTTCACCGCTTTAATGTCCCGCTTTATCTTCGCGTTAACTGAAAAATCACAGGATCTATAAATTGGAAACGCAGATTCCATTTCTCGTAAAGGGTTACAGCCTGCAAGGTGGCGGTCCCTGGGGCAGGGAAGCGCAGCCTCGGCCAAGCCCAGGGGCGGGCGCTTCGGGGGAGAGAGGGGTTGGGGCGGGGGCTGTGCGCTGCCGGCTTTGCCACACACGCGTATTCCACAGGCCACGGGAGGGCTGGGAGACCCGTGAGGGCGGCCCTCACCCGTGTGCAAGGAACACACACGCACCTGACCAGTGACGGACGCTCACCCTGGGGTGAGGCTTCACACGTGACTGTATCCAGTTGGGTCTTTCCAGGACGCAAAGGTGCGCGCGCGCAGCCTGTGTGCCCCGGCCAGGACCAGCCCACGGCCACGGTCTCTCATCAGGAGGAAGCTCCTGAAGTCAGTGTCCTGTGCAGTGAAGGCTGCCGCCGCGGCTGGTGGAGCAGGGGGCGGGCGGCGATGGTCCAAACGCTGCTTAGTTGGAGGCCGGAGCTTGTTTAGCTGCTGGAGAAAAAGGATGGTTTACTCTTTAAGTGTAGGGTGCTGACTTCACCCTTAGATCTGGTTTGTAATTTGGCACCTCATTGCCACAAAGACTCCATCCTGTCTCTGTTTTTTAAAAATTCTCTAAACCTCACCTGGGACTGTCTCTGTGTTAACACAAATGCTGTCAGTTGTAAACCTCAGCAGAAAGGGGTATGATGAGCTGTGTCCGATTCCCACCCTATCATGGCCAGAAATTGTTTTGAAGCTTCTGCGGGGTCCCCTGTACCAAGAGGGTGTCTGTGCACTTGGCTGGGGGTGCTTAGGATTTTATTTTCGTTTAGTCTCTAAATCAGGAGACACAGACAGGCCGGCCTATTTGTAGATCTGCCAGTTAGCTTGCAGTGGAGGCGGGCCCTGGGTTCATGCGAAATGAGGAGGGTGAAACCCCGGCCCGCAAGGCCTAGGGCCCAACCTGCAGTAGCAACAAGGCTAAGTTGCTGCACTTTTCATAAGACAACTCGCGTGGATTATTTTCCACGAATTGCTTGTCATAGCAAGTGTGGAAGATCCACCAGAACCTTCAGGCAGAACCACACTTTTGTTTTCAGAAATGTCTCTCCTTTCTTTCCACAGTGTTGCTTTAGCCTAAATGTTTGCTCAGAGAAGTGTGAACCAAAGGAACTCCACCTTGCATAGGCTGAGATGTGCTGGGCTGCATTCCCAGGAGGTTAAGGAGGTTAGGCGTTCTAAGTCACAGGACGAGATACAGGTTATAAAGACCCTGCTGATGAAACAGGTTGCAGTAAAGAAGCTGGTCCAACCCCATCAAAACCAAAATGGCCACAAGAGTGACCTCTGGTCATCCTCACTGCTACACTCCCACCAGTGCTATGACAGTTTACAAATGCCATGGCAACATCTGGAAGTTACCCTATATGGTCTAAAAGGGGAGGAACCTTCAGGTCTGGAAATTGCCCACACCTTCCCTGGTAAACTGATGAATAATCCCCACCTTTTTAAGCATATAATCAAGAAATAAACATAAAAATGGACAACTGATGGACCATGCCACTGCTCTGCCTATTGAATAGTCATTTTTTATTCCTTTACTTTTTTTTTTTTTTGAGACAGAGTTTCACTCTGTTGCCCAGGCTGGAGTGCAATGGCATGATCTCGGCTCACCACAACCTCCGCCTCCTGGGTTCAAGTGATTCTCCTGCCTCAGCCTCCTGAATAGCTGGGATTACAGGCGCATGCCACCATGCCTGGCTAATTTTTGTATTTTTATTAGAGATGGGGTTTCACCATGTTGGCCAGGCTGGTCTCGAACTCTTGACCTCATGATCCTCCCACCTCAGCCTCCCAAAGTGCTGAGATTACAAGCATGAGTCACCGCACCCAATGACATCAACTTCTTTAGATTCCACAGAGTGAGATTATGCAGTGCTTGTCTTTCTATATCTGGCTTATTTCACTTAACATAATGTTCTCATTTCACCCATGTTGTCCCAAATGAGGGAATTTCGTTATGTTTTAAGGCCAGAATGGTATTTCCTTGTGCACCACATTTTCTTTACACATTTATCAGACAATGGATGCCTAGGTGAACTCTATGTCTTGGTTACTGCAAATCGTGCTGCAGGGAACATGGTGCAGCCCTCTCTTCTGGATACGGATTTCATTTCCTTCAGCTATATCCCCAGCAGTGGGGTTGCTGTATCGTTTGGGAGTTCATCTGGAATGTAATAATGTGTTTCATAATAACTGTACTACCACTGTGATTCTGAAGATCAATATATCTCCACAGGGTAGACACCTACATCATCATTAAAAAAAGAGAACGGTGAACATGAGAGACAAGCATAGCTGACCCCAGCTCTTCAATTTTGTCTATTACTAATTTTCATGGAGAGCCACATGAGCTCCTTGGAGTGCAGTTAAGTCCATATCTTGAGTCAAAAAGACAAAAGTTAAAAACAAAAGAAAACAAAATCCCATGCTAGGTCCAAAATAACTTTTTGCTGTCAGAAAGCTAAGATGAGCTGGGCACAGTGGCTCATGCCTGTAATCCCAGCACTTTGGGAGGCTAAGGTTGGAGGACGGCTTGAGCCCAGGAGTTCAAGGCCATCCTGGGCAACATAGAGAGACCCAGTCTCTAAAAACAAACAACAACAAGAAACTAAGTAGGCACTGTGATGCTCACTGTAGTACCAGCTACTTGGGAGGCTGAGGCAGGAGGATCGCTTGAGCCAGGAGTCTGACGCCACAGTGAGCCTGATGAGGCGGCAGAGCTAGACCCGGTCTCAGCAAAACAAAAACAAAAGCAAAGATGCTTTCAACAATCAGGGTGACCCTAAAAGGATACAGCAACCTTTTGAAAATACCTCCCCAGGGCTGCAGTGTGACCATTTCAGCATGAAAAACAACCATACAAATGGTTAATGAGAACATGCCTCATTTATAAAAGGAGAAAAGTTAACATACACATTCCTAATAATAAGACAGCAAAATGATGGAAATAACATTGCATTGAATTTTTCTTGATTTTGGTAAAAAGCGCGTTGACACGTATGGGGGTTCTGTTTCTTTAAGCTCATGTCTGTTTACATAACGTTTGGGTCTGGGTGTGTGTGTGTGTGTCTGGGTGTGCGTGCGGGCGGGTGTGTGTGTGTGTGTAGGCAGGAGAGAGCGAACAAAATCAAGAGCCCGGGACAAACGCCCTTGAGAAGGGGCGATGGGAGGGCCAGGCTTGGCGGGCTGGTGCAGAGGAGGGGGCACGTCCCACCCAGGCGCGCCCGGAACAAAGGCGCCTGTCACCCGTCTCTCCCCACGCGGGCTGGCTCTGGAAAGCCCACGGGAAACAAGCCTCACTTTCGGGAAGAGTAAGCCGCAGTCCTCCTATCCAGGGGACACGAGATGCTGCGAGAAACCAGTGACGTGTGTTAAACCAGGAGCGCGTGGGAGGTTCTGACCCTGGGGAGGAGCAGACCCCCGCGCGGTGTCCGCGTGCGGACACCCGGAGGGCGGAGTCTGTAACCAAGGCAACCAGACCCGAGGTTTTGAACCGACCAATTGGGAGGCGTCCCCGAGCTTGAAACTGGGCCTCAAAGCGTTTTACGCAGAGTCGCGGCCACCCAGCGCTGGGAGCCGGAGCCCGCACAGCCCACGCTCCCCTGGCCCCCCAAAGGCGTGCGCGAGAAAGCGCCCGCGGCCGCCCCCTGCGCCCCGCACCTCAGTATCCCCGCTCCTCCGCAGCGGTGCACCCCCCGGCCCCGCCGTCCGCTACGGCGCGCAGGTCTCCAGGACAGACCCCGGCTCGGAAGGGCTCTGCGGCCTTGGGCGCCTTGGAGGCCGGGCGCGTCCTTTTCCGACCTAAGGACCCCGCCCCTTGCACGCAGCCTCGGTAGCCAGCCGGGATCGGCGTCCCAGGCTCCAAATGACGTCTCTTGCTACATTTCAGCAAAGCAGCCGCTCACCTTCTCCCCAGAGGGCCTCTGTGCGGCCTGAACCTGCCCGCTCGCTCCAAGTCCCGGAGCAATTGCTGGGACGCATCTCAGAGCCTGCGCGGGGCGGAGGAGGGGCATGGGCCACGAACTTTCTTTTCTTGGAAACTTTCTTCCAGTGCAAACCGGAGGCAGCTCCTCTCACCCTGGTGGAAAAGGATCCGGTGGGGCGGGGCAGGGTGGGGGGGAACAACGCGGGGCGGGGGCGGCACGCCACCCTCCCGCCCTTTGTTTTGCTATTCCTTCTCCGTCCTCCATTGACCAGACAGGAAAGGAATCCTTTGAATTTTTTTCAAGTTCGTGAGATATCCATTTAGCATGTACTGTGTGCCAGGCATAACTGTTCGTATACTTGGGGTCAACGCATCAGATGAAAACATGCCTCCCGGAGCTTGCAATTTCGCGGAGGAGGCGGTGAGGGTAAGCGTGAGGTGATGGCGCGGTGTTGGAGGGTTTCCCCGGTGGGCAGAGGGCGCCAGGAGGCGGGTGGTCGCGCAGGACTGGGGAGGCTGCTGGAGGCGCAGCCGCGGAAGGCCCAGAGGGCAGAGACACGGGTCTGAGGTCAGCAGAGGGGACCTGGAGCTGGCGGGTAGAAAGGAGCGCGGTCGGGGCAGGCAGAAGGAGGGCTCAGAAAGACTGGACCTTGTTTTGAGTTTCTGGGGGAACCTTCGTCTTGTTTTCTGTGACGGCCGCACCAGTTTTCATCCCCCGCAGCAGTGTGCGAAGGTCCCTTTGTCCACATCATCACCAACACTTGCTATCTCTTCTCTTTTTGATATGAGCCATTCTAACAGCTGTTTGCAGACGCTTCATTCTGATCCTGATTTGCATTTTCCTGTCTTTTTCTTTTTGCATCAGGGCCCCGCTCTGTGGTCGAGGCTGGAGTGCAGTGGTGCAATCTCGGCTCACTGCCCCCTAGACTTCCCGGGCTCAAGGATACTTGCGCGTCAGCCCCTGGAGTAGGTGAGACCACAGGCATCACCACGCCCGGCTGATTTTTAAAATTTTTCTTGTAGAGAGGGATTCTCCCTGTGCTGCCAGGCTGGTCTCCAACACCTGGGTTCCAGCAGTCCTCCCACCTCAGCCTCCGATTACAGGCGGGAGCCACCGCTGGCCTTTCCCTATTAGTAATGGTGACCACCTGTTCACACACCTGTTGGCCATATGTATGTTTTCTTGGCAGAAATGCCTATTTAGGTCCTTTGTCTATTTTTATTTATTTATTTTTTTTAATTTTTATTTCTATTTATTTATTTATTTTTTTGAGACGGAGTTTCACTCTTGTTACCCAGGCTGGAGTGCAATGGCGCAATCTCGGCTCACGGCAACCTCCGCCTCCTGGGTTCAGGCAATTCTCCTGCCTCAGCCTCCTGAGTAGCTGGGACTACAGGCACGCGCCACCATGCCCAGCTAATTTTTTGTATTTTTAGTAGAGACGGGATTTCACCATGTTGACCAGGATGGTCTCGATCTCTTGACCTCGTGATCCACCCACCTCGGCCTCCCAAAGTGCTGGGATTACAGGCTTGAGCCACCGCACCCGGCCTGTCTATTTTTAGTTAGGTTATTTGGTTCTTGTTTTGGTTTTCGTTTTTTGCTATTAAATTGTAGGAGCTCTTTATATATTTTGGGTATTAAGCCCTTACAAAATGTACAGTTTGCAAACGTTTTCAGCCACCCATAGGTTGCCTTTTAATTTTGTTGATTCAGCCATCTCACTTCTGAGTATTTGCCAAAGGAAATAAAATCGCTGTCATCAAGAGAGAGTTGCATGCCCATCTTCATTACAGCACTATTCACAATAGCTGAGATACAGAAACAACCTCAATGTCCATCAGTGAATGAATAAAGAAAATGTGGTATAGATATTGTCACATGCTATACTGTACTATAATAATGAAAATTATCCAGCTATAAAAAAGAAGGAAATCATTGTCAGTTGCAACAACATGGAATCCGGAGGACATTATGCTAAGTGAAATAAGCTAGGCACAGAAAGACATAATACTGCATGAGCCAACTTATATGTGGAATCTAAAAAAGTCAAATCATAGACACAGAGGGTGGAATGATGGTTACCAGGGGCCGGGTGACAAGGGGATGAGGAGATCTCGGTCAAAGAGTACAAAGCTTCAGCCACAAGACAAATAGTTCTAGAGACCTGGAGCACAGCATGGAGACTCTAGTCAATAATATATCATGAAATTTACTTAGTAGATCTTGCGTGTTGTCACCACACGCACACATGTAACCGTGTGAGATGATGGGTGTTAATTGACTCGACCGTGGTAGTCATTTCACCACGACATGTACCAAGACATCACGCTGGGCACCTTGAATATGTGCAAGCTTTATTTGTGGATCATACCATCAGAGGCATTTAAGCTAGAGCAACTCCATCTCGAAGCCAGGGGCTGGGTAAAATAAGGCTGAGACCTGCTGGGCTGCATTCTCAGGAGGTGAGGCATTCTAAGTCACAGGATGAGATAGGAGGTCGGTGCAAAATACAGGTCACAAAGACCTTGCTGATGAACCAGCACATGGTAGAGAAGCCGGCCAAATCACACCAAAACCAAGACGGCCACTAATGTGACTTCTGGTCATCCTCACCACTCATTCTAATTATAATGCATTAATTATCATTAATTATAATTAAAAGACACTCCTACCAGTGTCATAACAATTTACAAATGTTATGGAAACATCAGGAAGTTACCCTATATGGACTATAAAGGGGAGGAACCCTCAGTCCCAAGAATTGCTCACCCCTTTCCTGGGAAACTCATGAATAATCCACCCCTTGAATCAAGAAATGACCATAAACATGGCCAGCCGGTAGCCCTCAGGGCTGCTCTGCCTCTGGAGTAGCCATTCTGTTATTCTTTCACTTTCTTCCTTTTTTTCTTTTAATGGTGAAAAGATAGACATATCTTTAGAATTAGCCAGCTGGACTCCGTTCAGATGATCCCGATTTTGTTGGCGAAATCCAGAGCATGGGAATGAGGAGCCAGCGGAACATGTGCCTTTTCTCTCCGTCAGGCTGATCAGGTGTTGACCTCGGCCACGTCAGTGCCACATCAGAGCTTCTTCACAGCCTGTGGATTTGGGGCTCGTTGGCTTTAATGTCCACAGTGAACACAAGTGTGTTGTCTTCCATCTTCTTCAGGGCAGACTCGGTGGTCAGCGGAAACTTGATGGTGAGAGCGCCGCGGTCAGGCTGGCTTCTCCTGGGCGCCCTGCCAAGGATGCTTGTGCTGCCTCTGGGCTCGCGGCGTCCTGGGCTTGGAAGGTGGGTGACAGCGGATCCTGTTTTTTTGTGGCCGTGGATGCCTCAACACTGCCTTCTGGGCCTTCAAAGCCTTCGCTTTGGCTCCGGCTTAGGAGGGACAGGAGCGTCCTTCTGCACTTACGGTGCCATCTTGTGAAAAGCTCCTTTACTTTCTTTAAAAAAAAAACTTGCTTTCACTTTATGGATTCACCCTGAATTCTTTCTTGCGTGAGATCCAAGAACCCTCTCTCGGTGTCTGGATCGAGACCCTTTCTGGTAACAGCACCTCAATAAAGCTGGGAAAAAATAAAAATAGACCAATAAAGCATTCTCAACAGCAAAGAGGGTGGGGCTTTCCCTGTGCAACCTCTGGGGGATTTCCAAGAAGCAAGGGCTTTGAGACTGTGCAGGTAAAGCTCCTGGGGTTGGAAATGTGACAGTTTTATAACTGCGATGATAGGGCTCAGGCCTGTAATTGGGAGGCCAAGGCCGGAGGAATGCATGAGCAGGGATGTTTGAGCCTAGCCTGGGCAATATGTCGAAACCCCTGTCTCTACAAAAAATACAAAAAACTAGCCGGGTTTAGGGAGCCTGCCTATAGTCCCAGCTACTCAGGAGGCTGAGGTGGGAGGATCCCTTGAGGTCGAGGCCGCAGTGAGCTGTGATTGTTGCCACTGCACTGCACACCAGCCTGGGCCACAGAATGAGACCCTGTCTCAAACAAAAAAAAAGAGAGTATGACAATGGTAAGTCTGTCATGCACAAGCATGCTGCCCCGCACGCCGCAGGGACGGCCCTGCTGGTGGCACTGGTCGGCTGTGCAGGTGTCCTTGGAATGCAGCCAGGCAGGGTTTCTCCTGCCCTCCCAGAGGACAGTCACCCACTCAGTGCCACAAAGGAGGAAAAGTGGTGATTGGATGGAAGGCAGTGTGTCCAGGCTCCCTGCCTTGGGGTCGCCTCCAACAGCTTCTGTGCCCGGGGGCCTCCTGAAAAACCACCTTGAGGCTACAGGTTTTGGCATGGAAGGGCTCACAGACAATTTTAGAGTAAGCTTGTCACACCTACCCTAGGTAAGTCAACTTACCCCTCTCCCCTCCCCGATCCTGGGTGCAGGTGTCCATAGGTGTTGCCTCTGTCTGCTGTCAAACTTTTCCCAGGATAAAGTCCTGCTTACGAAGACCAGGGCTCAGGGGTGAGCAGGAGCGCTGGGGCAATGGCACGTAGGTGTGGCTACTGGGGCACAGGCTGTCCTGGCCATGCCGCAGAGAAAGGTGGGCCGGAATGGTGATCCCAGCGGGAGAGCCTCAAGTGCGCCAGGCCTGTTTATGTACCCTGAATATTCAGTGCCTACTGCATACTTAGTGCTGTCCTGAATATTCAGTGCCTACTGTATACTTAGTGTTGTCCTGAATGTTTAGTGCCTCTTGCACATCTAGCCATCCTAGATACCTAAAGCCTCATGTTTACCTTAATATTTAGTGCCTCTTATGTACTTACGGATCATTAACATCTAACATGTACTGCATCTGGTATATTTATTGGTCATAAGTATTCGGTGCCTCTCATAAATTTAGCCACCCTGAATATGTAGTGCCTCTTGTATACCTAGTCACCATGACTATTTCATATTTAGTGCACTCTGTATACCTAGTGATCATGAACACTTAGCGCCTCTCATATACTTACCAGTCCCGGATTTTCAGTGTTTCTAGTGATCCTGAATATTTCATGATCATTAGTATTTAGTTCCTCCTGTGTGTTTAGTGAACCTGGACATTTAGTGTCTCTGGTGTATTTTATGACTATGAGTACTTAGTGCCTTTCTGTTGTATAGTTAGTGATCCTGCTACTAAGCCACACTTGTCTACTTGGCAACCATCAGTGTTTAGTGCCCTGAGGCCTTCTGTTTACTCATCACCTCCTGCATATTCAGTGTGTTGGTCCTGCCACCGCCTCTGCCTTTAAGACCCAGAAGCTCTGCTTACGACTTACCTCTGGATCTTGTACTCCAGCCTCCAGAGCTGCGAGCCCTAAACCCTATTGTCTATAATTTTTGCAGGCTGTGGTGTGTTGTTACAGCAGCCTGCATGGACGCTTGTCTATTTTACTTGCGTGACCAGAGAAGGATGGAGCCCATTCCTGGCTGGGGATGACTGGGAGAAGTCTGTGTTTGGGTGGCACTAGGGCATGGAGAACCTTCTGTGGATTCTCGAGGGGCTGAGGCCACAGCCCACTGGGCAACAAAGGCTGCCTGGGGCCCAAGGGCAGCTTCAGGGTCTGGAAGCCAGGTGGTGCCATGGACTTGGGAGTCCCCAGCCATCTGCACAGAAGCAGCTGCCACAGGCGGCAGTGGGACAGACATGGCCAGCATCCCACTGCGGCTGACACTTGGTGAGAGGCCCACAGGAAACTAGAGACTCTTCCAGGCAGGCTCAAGGCCGACTCTGGCAATCAGAGTCAGGCCCCTGTGGGATGGGATAACAGACAGGGATGACGAGGACGAGTTTGGCACAGTCCACACTGGACATGGGTCAGAGCAGGTGCCCCAACTTGTTTCCCTGAAGGACAGACATCAAACGCTTCAATGCAGCATCTCGGGAGAGGAAGAAATTGCAGGGAGGAGGGGGTTAGGCTTTTTTGTTTTGTTTTTTTAATTGGGAGACAAGCATTTTGGCATTGACCATGTGGTAACTGACCAGCTGGGGATGGCGAGAGACCCGTGGCCGGCAGAGAGGACAAGGGGGACGCGAGACAGAGCCGAGCTGAGAGTTCTGCAAAACTGCAAGCTCTCGGGAGCTGTGGTGGCTCAGGTCAGTTGTACTGGTGCTTGAGGATGTGAGGCTATGTGTTCGAGGCCAGCCTGGGCAACATAAGAACCTCTCACTCATTAAAAAAATAAAATTTAAAAACTGCAAGCTTACTCCTCAGGCTGGCTTCAGCTGCACTCTTCCTCTGGGACATTTCTCTTCTTCCTCCATAAAGTGCCTGCCCATAGGGATGTGTGAAGTGTGACCAAGAAACTTCCACCGAAGGTGGGTGCATGTTGGGGATGCAGTGGGCAGGGAAAGGTCCCGATGCATCCACAGGACAGAAGCCTTGCAGAGATGAGCTGCCCACAGCCACCAAGAGGACCCTCTTCTCTCCATGAGGTCCCCGTGTGTCAGCTGCCACCACACCAAGGGCAGTCCTTGCCCCCCTCTTCATACCTGGGGTAGGCCAGTGGCCTCCTGGAAAGCACCAGGATGGGCCTCTCTCCTCCTGGGCATCTGGGACCCCAGGTTTTCTTGCCTTTCCTTTTTTGTTCTCCTGGTTACGGTAGTGATTTGGTACATTCATATATTAGGTTCTGATTTAAAAAAAAAATTGAGCGGTGAAATTCACATGACACACAATGCACCACTTTAAAGTACACAATTCAGGTGCATTTAGTGTATTCACAATGTGGTGCAGTTACCACCTGTCTAGTTCCAGAACATCCTCATCACCCCTAAAGGAACTCCTGTCTCAGACAGACAGACACTCCCTCCCTCCAGCCCCTGGCAGCCAAGTCTGCCTTCAGGATCCATGGATTTGCCTGTTCGGGACATTTCCTAGCAATGGATTCAGACACTCTATGGCCTTTGTGTCTGGCTTCACTAAGCATGTTGTCAGGGTCCACCCCTGTAGTAGCATGTCAGTGCTTCGTTCCTTTTCAATGACTGAATATTTCACTGTAACTGGATAGACCCCAATATGCTTATGCATTCTGCAGGTGATGGACATTTGGGTTGTTTCCACCTTCTGTATTTCATGAATAATGCTACCATGAGCATTTGTGTACACATTTGTGAACAAATGTATATTTTCATATATTTTCTCTTGGGCATATGTACCTAGGACAGGGATTGCAGGGCAATAAGGTGATAATATCTTTATGCAAGAGTCTAATGAAGCTGGGTGCTTCACTACAGGCTCATGCCTCTAATGCCAGCACTTTGGGAGGCCAAAGCAGGTGGATCACCTGAAGTTAGGAGTTCAAGACCAGCCTGACCAACAAGGTGAAACCCCGTCTCTACTAAAAATACAAAAATTAGCTGGGCACGGTCACGTGCGCCTGTAATCCCAGCTACTCAGGAGGCTGAGGCAGGAGAATCGCTTGAACCCGGGAGGCAGAAGTTGCAGTGAACCAAGATCACCCCACTGTATTCCACAGCCTGGGACACAGGGCAAGGCTTTGTCTTAAAAAAAAAAAAAAAAAAAAAAAAATCTAATGAGCTTTCTCTTACAGAAGCAGGCAGCACTGGGTAATTTACATTTCTTAATCAGATAACCTGATAGAGGACCAGAGCTGTCCACCAGAACTTTCTGTGATGCTGGAAATATTCTGTATCTGTGCTAACATGGTATCTACTGGCCACATGTGGTTAGGACAACTGAGCAACTACATCTTTGTATTAAATTTGAATTTTCTGAAAATTAAATAGCCTGTGTGGCTCGTTACTGTGTGTGGAAGAGCATAGCCTGAGATGACAAATGGAGTGCTACCCCAAAGTGGCCCTCCCACCATGCTGCCTCCGGCTTCACAGCCGATTTGAGCACCTTTTACAAAACCCGGAAATCCACGGTGATACTTGAAACACCTAAGCCCCCAGCCCCTGCAAAAATACCACCAAAGGGTATTTGAAGAGATATAGTGACCTACATAAATACATAAAGACAAAATCCAGCTAAAAATGAATGCTTCCACAAGAAAAACAATAAAAAGATCTCTGAAGGCTACACCCTCTCCTGGCCGGTCCTTGCAGTTTTGCTTTACTGAAATGGTGCCCCCGCATGACATATAGTTTGCGAATACTGTGCTGTTTAGATCCACACTGTCGGAGCAGCTGCTTACCAATTTTTGGTTCAAATAATTTCATAGCACTGGGATATTTTCTAAAGAAGCAGATTTGTGGTTAGCTGGTACCCAGGAAGCCTGGGC
This sequence comes from Sapajus apella, assembly GCF_009761245.1. Taxonomy (NCBI): domain Eukaryota; kingdom Metazoa; phylum Chordata; class Mammalia; order Primates; family Cebidae; genus Sapajus; species Sapajus apella. Next base: position 1,782,307 of record NW_022436989.1, read on the forward strand.
TTGAGTAGATTCAATTTTAGTAGGGTAAATATAAATTATATAATATTCCTGAATCATTTTACTGGCCTGTATTACAATAAACACATAATAATTGCTAATGGCCCTGATCTGATAATAAATGTATCAAAATATCACTACATACCCCACATAATATACAATCGCTGTGTGTCAATAAACTAAGTATTATCACATTGGGGATTAAAGAAAAAATAAAGTAGGAATCATCCATATTTTGAGAAATACATTCATGAAAATAACAGAAGAGTAACACTTTCTGAGCTGATTTTGTGGCAGACATTTTTTAAGGATTATCATGGATTCAATCAATGAACCCCTCTCCTCTAGGACAGCCATTTCAGTTAATTTGCCTGGAGGTCTCCAACGCTCTTAAACCCTCCTTTTTATAAGGAAATGTGTCACCTTCCTAAAGTCCCATGTATCATTCCTCTTGTTCTAAGGATACTCATTTTACATTTTCTTACAAACTTAGTTTTTCTTTTCAAAAATCAGTGTACAAATTATTTTGTTCTCTGATTTTAGCAATCGATTTAAGGGATATTTGATTAATGTTTGACCAACCTAAATTGAACAAATTCCTTTAATTATCCTATTCAAAATTAAGTTCTTAAAAGGTTTACACCTTTCAGCATCTTCTACTTTTTTTTTTTTAAGTACTGAACCTTTCCCATGACCTTTAAAATTCCCAGCCAAATAAATTAAATCATAACTCCGGTGGAGCTCACATTCTGTTAAGAGTTGGCAATTGAAAGAGAAATCTATAAACTTACCCATCAGAATTAAACTGCAAATTACTTACAGATTATAAGTAACTTTTAATATTAGATAAATCAATAAGAAAATGCATTCTGTATTGGACAACCACACGGGATCTTTGCCGGAGACAAGAGAACTTGTCCCTAGTAATTATGAAGACACCTCTATGGTGAGCGTATTAAAACCCCACTAGGTTTTGGGTGGGACTGAAGAGCAAGGGGTGGCCACCTGTGGGCAAGGGTTTCCTGCCGTTAACGGAACACGTTGCCCACCTCGAGAGTATGCAGCCCAATCAGTCCCCAGGGTCTCGGTTGCGCCTTTCCCCATGGCCAGCTCGCTCATTCTTGAGCCGAAGGTGACCAGGCCTCCGGCCTCTAAGAACTGCAGGCTCAGTGCGGCTCTTTTCACGAAACGATGGGTGGCTCTGAAAAGAGCCTTTAGCGTCCATCAAAGGGTCCCGGGGGGCGGCGGGCGGCCTCACTTGCCCTTGGCCTTGTGGTGGCTCTCCGTCTTCTTGGGCAGCAGCACGGCCTGGATGTTGGGGAGGACACCGCCCTGCGCGATGGTCACGCGGCCCAGCAGCTTGTTGAGCTCCTCGTCGTTGCGGATGGCCAGCTGCAGGTGGCGCGGGATGATGCGCGTCTTCTTGTTATCGCGCGCCGCGTTGCCAGCCAGCTCCAGGATCTCGGCGGTCAGGTACTCCAGCACCGCGGCCAGATAGACCGGGGCGCCGGCGCCCACGCGCTCGGAATAGTTGCCCTTGCGGAGCAACCGGTGCACGCGGCCCACAGGGAACTGCAGCCCCGCGCGCGACGAGCGCGACTTGGCCTTGGCACGCGCCTTGCCGCCCTGCTTACCGCGGCCAGACATGTCCGATTCAAAGTCAGAAGACAACAAGGACGGAAAAGCGAGACTGAAAACAGGAGGGCGGCGAAGCCCAGCGACCCCTTATGTATGGTACGGAGGTAGGCTAGACCGCGGCGTTCGATTGGATGGCTATGGCAGCCAATCAAATAAAGAACTGGACACTCCTAATTTGCATATTCCTTTCCCAGAGGTGACGTATCAACGTTTGAGCCAATCAGAAGTGAGCAAATCCTGAGCCTTCATTTGAATACAAAACGTACAAATAGAGTTACTCGGAGCGCTGCGTGTTTCTGTTCGGAGAGACACAGCCACCATGCCAGACCCCTCCAAGTCGGCTCCTGCGCCCAAGAAGGGCTCCAAAAAGGCCGTCACCAAGGCGCAGAAGAAGGACGGCAAGAAGCGCAAGCGCGGCCGCAAGGAGAGCTACTCCATCTACGTCTACAAGGTGCTGAAACAGGTGCATCCCGACACCGGCATCTCGTCCAAGGCCATGGGCATCATGAACTCCTTCGTCAATGACATCTTCGAGCGCATCGCCAGCGAGGCCTCCCGCCTGGCGCACTACAACAAGCGCTCCACCATCACGTCCCGCGAGGTGCAGACGGCCGTGCGCCTGCTGCTGCCCGGTGAGCTGGCCAAGCACGCCGTGTCTGAGGGCACGAAGGCCGTCACCAAGTACACCAGCTCCAAGTGAGGCGCGCCCCGGCGCCCCGAACCCAAAGGCTCTTTTCAGAGCCACCCACGAGATCGAGAAAGGGTTTTGAACACGGTTAAAGGTTATGTAACCTAATATATCTCCATGCACCCCAGGCGGTTGCCGGGTGCGGCCCGGTCTGAGTCGAGTGTGCGTGTGTGTGTGTGTGTGTGTGTGTGTGTGTTTGTGCGCGCGCGCACGCTGGTAGAGAACGAGAAAAACTGCTCGTTGCAGAAATCTGTGGTAGAAACCGTGCTCAGATGATTTAACTCAGTAATGTTGGGAGGCGATCAGGGACCCCATCTCCACCCCCGCATTCGCGCAAAGCTATTAAAACTACGAATCGAAGTAGGACTCTAGTTCCAAATGTCTTTTATAAGCAAGTGATGCATTTCTGGGTGTTGAATGCTTGTGCCGGATTCAAGGCCGGGTAGAACTGAGCTTGACGTGCGCCGTGCAGGTGAGGGATGCAGGTCACCTCTCCCAAAAGGACCCGTGCCAACCTCCCCATTCCTACCCGCACCCCATGAGGTGAGGCCGGACGTGGCGCAAGACCGCTGGCTCTGAGGCCATCAGTGTTGTCACGTTCCCCTGGCGGTGGTGCCTGGCCCTGCGTTCGCTTAAGACATTTCTATCCCTGCCTGGACCAGACAGACATGTTTAGATTTAAGCGATGAGCATTCCAGGAGGATGTTTTCCTGGCAGGATACTGCGATGGCAGGGTGTTTGATACCGAATCGAAACACGGCGACAAAGCAGCGCCCTGCGCGCGGGAGCCGGATGTGATAAGCGACCCCAGCTTATGGGAGTGGGGGTGGGGAAAGGGATTAATTTAGGAGGAAAAGAATTCCCTTTTTCCGAGCAAATGTAGCTACCTCCCTCTTCAGCCACATTCTTTCCTAAGAAGTATTAACAACACAGAATTTCTTTCTCTCGCCTCCAAATTCATGGCATTCACTTGGGGAGTGCCATTTTGGCGCAGGAAAGCTCTTTGGCACGAAAAGTGTTCGCTCTGGAAAGGGCATCGTTTACCTTTTCCTGACTTGTCTTCTTGTGTAGGAGAACGAGATTTCTAGTAATTGCTTTCTCAAACCGTTGTGAAAATTAGAAGTATTGAGTGTTTGTGTCACCATTTCCAGTAGGGAATAAAAATTCAATTAAGTTAAATGAGAATTTTTTAATAAAATTCAATGAAAAATGATTTTTCCTCCCAAGCCATCTTTCCAAATGGAACCTGTCGCGTGCCTGGGATCGGGAAGGAAACGTCGCCGCGAACATCCTCGACCAGAACGGCTTTGTCCCTGCCCACCACCTTTTTTCCTGCATGGGTCCTCTAAAAGAATCTTTGAGAACCTCGCATATTTTACAGCTATCTAAAATATTTTTATTTTCAGTTAAAATAGTTGCAAAGATTCAAATCCCAATATAGGACTTTTTAAAAATCAAAATCCTCACATCATTCTTTTAAAGTTGCCTTCTGGAATATCAATATGATAGTATAATCAGTTCATAAAATACATGACCAAATTTTTCGACAGTGCGATGTCTCAGATGATTTTTTTCTTCCTGAATGCCTATTTGCATTCCCCATTTGCCTTGCAATTTCACCATACCATAATTTATCTATTGCATGTTTAATAGCGTTTTGTCATCCTTCTCTGCAAAAAAAGTCTACATTTGAAATTTAAACATACCTTTGGGGAGTCTCTCAGTGTTTAAGAAAAATCATCTCAACAGTACACAATTGTTCAAAACAGAAATGGTTTGGTACATTATTATCAAACAGATAAACTTAGTGAAACTATTTTAATGCGCCCACCTTCTTTTCCTCCACTTTCCTTTCCGTCTCAATGTGCTGTGTTCATATGGTTACAACGTTAGCAGGGATGGATCATTTTCATATGACTACAATGCTAGCAGTGCACAGGATCATTTCCATTCTGTTTCCTTTTGATATATACTCCAAGAAATAGTTACAAAAAATACATAAGAATGGTAATTTTGTCATAGGCATTTTATTCAATTCTTTGCATCCCTAGTTATAATCCAAATATTAAACAGTGATCCGTCATCAAAAGCGGGACTTGTCAACACCCTTAGTACTTTCAAGAAATCTAGGATTTGTATGAAAAGCTGTTGAATCCAGTCCTCTCCACTATGAAACAGATGCCCAATGACTGGAACATCCAAGTCCTCAGCCTCCCACCAGCATAGATTGGAAGTCAATACCTTAAACATTTGCAGTTGTGAAACTGCTCTCACAGACCCATGTAGTCCTGCACCTTAATGAACTCAAAACACAGGTTCAATAAAGTGAAGCCAGTCTCCAGCAGAAAGAGTGAGTGACTGTGTTAGCACCGGGCAACAGCACTGGTTAGTGCCAGAGATCGAGGCACAAGACGAACATTTCATGACCATTTCCAAGTGTAATTCTCTAAGAAGGCATTTTGTGGTGAATAATGGCAAATGTCAGTCAATTCATGTCTCAGTCCTTCTGATTCCCTTGGCACAAGTTTGAAGTAAAAACAGGCTGTCTGTCTCTTCCTGCGGCATTAGCACCCCCAGGCCAAGAATGGATGGGATTTGTCCCTCTCTCCTAGTACAGGAATCTGTTAAGGGAGAGACAAAGACGGTAAAACAGGATCCCTGCTTCTGAGATTTTATAATGGAGAAAATTCAGAGCAATTGTGTCCAGAATCCATTTCTCTAATGATAGTGTTGCAACAGAGAAAAACAAATGTTAATGAAAAATGAAGGCAGTGCACATCAAATATGTGAGAATCCACAGAGTCTAAGGGAATTGGTACGCACGCAACAAAACGGAAGCATTTTCTGGGTTGGAGAGACACGCCAAGATTCTCAAACTAAGCCAAATTTCTAAACTCAAATCACCTATCTGACATGAGTGAGCGACAATCACTTAAATACATTTCAGACTGTGTGTCTACAAAATCCATCCAGACTGGCATACAATCTGAAATGTATTTAAGACATTGCCCCTCACCCAACTCAGACGGAAATCTAAAGTCAGATTTGTTAAGTATGCAGTCAATAAAATAATTGGGAGGGAATCACCTCCAGTTAAAGTGACTTTTATTAAAAAAACAAAAAATAACAAATGTTGGTGAGAACGCAGGGAACGGGGATGCTTATATACTGCTGGTGAGAATGTAAATCAGTATAGCTACTATAGAGAAAAGTATGGGCGTTCTTAAAAAAACTAAAAACAGACTTACCATATGGTCCAGCAACCCCACTGCTGGGTATATACCCACAAGAAAGGAAATGAGCATATCAAAGAGATGTCTCCCGTCTCACGTTCATTGCAGCACTATTTACAATAGCCAAGATAATGGAGTCAACCTGAGTGCCCATCAGTAGATAAGTGGATAAAGAAAATGTGGTATATTTATGCAGTAGAATACTAATGGCCATAAAAAATAATGAAATCCTGTCACTAGCAGGAATGTGGATGGAACTGTAGGATATTATGTTAAGTGAAACAAACCACACGCAGAAAGACAAATACTGCATGATCTCACGCATAAGCGGAGCTAAGAACAGGCATCTCATGGAGGTAGCAAGTTGACTGCTAGTTACCAGGAGCTGGGAAGAGTGTGGGGAAAGGACGAGATGAAGTTGGTTAATGGATACAAAAATACACTTAGAAGGAATAATAAGGTCTAGTGTTGGCTTGAACAGTAGTAGGGTGACTGTAGTTAACGATAATTACTTGTATTGCTGGAGGAGAGGAATTGGAATGATGTCGACCTAAAGAGGGGGTGAATGTGATGATGGATGTCCCAATTGCCCTGGTTTGGTTGATATATGTATGCATATATCAAAATATATGTATCCCCAAAATATGTACAACTATTATGTATTAATAATAAAAAAGGTTATCGCTCTAATAAAGTGCCCCAAAAAATAAAGCCTACTTACAAAAAATAATGTGGAGGAAAGAAAACTCCCTTTAAGAAGACATTCCTGGCCGGGCGCGGTGGCTCAAGCCTGTAATCCCAGCACTTTGGGAGGCCGAGGCGGGTGGATCACGAGGTCAGGAGTTCAAGACCAGTCTGGCCAATATGGTGAAACCCCCTCTCTACTAAAAATACAAAAATTAGCTGGGCATCGTGGGGCACATCTATAGTCCCAGCTACTCAGGAGGCTGAGGCAGAAGAATCACCTGAACCCAGAAGGCAGAGGTTGCAGCCAGCCGAGATCGTGCCACTGCACTCCAGCCTGGGCAATAGAGTGAGACTCCAACTCAAAAAAAAAAAAAAAAAAACTAACTCAGGAAAATGGATATGCTTTATGAGACCATAGAGGTTAAACGCTGACAAATGTGTGACTGTCACTGGGTGAGGAGTGTGCAGTGGGAACTGAGCCTGGAATTCGAATTCCAATCCCAGGCAACATTTCTGTTCTTAGAGGGTGGGTGGCTACCAGGTATTCATGTTGGGGTGACACCGGTATGGGGTATTTTTAGGGAGAGGACAGCCTGAGCCCCGGTCAGGCCAGCATGCCTTAAATTTTTACTTAAATGTGTCATGCAGAGATCATACCTATTTTGCCTTGATTTGCTGGAATTTTTTTTTAAAAAGCACTGTATTTGCATTATTCAAAATAATCTTCTATTGTTTACTACGCGTACACACACATACACACACATTTTTGGAATAAAATATCTGAATCCTTTAATTGGGGAGATTCTAGCTGAGTGATAAGGTAATCTGTGCGCCTGCTGTTTTTATGTTTCAAGCAGGAAGGCGTGGCATAAAAAGCTACTTAGGCGCAACGCTGCTGAAATGGTTTTTGCTAGAAGCTCACGGAGTCTAGTTGTGGCTGAGGGAGGAGAGGGGCGGGAGGACAGCCCCAAGCGCGTGCGCCCGGACTGCGCGAAAACCTCCCCACCCCCATCCCCGGACCTCAATGAGCACGTCCTCCACCCTCAGCCGCCAGGAGGCACTGGCGGCGAGGAAGTGGCACAAGATCTTCCTGGAGGTGACCCATGCTCCTCACGCGCAGGGCGTACGCCGCACGCATGTCTTTGGATGGGATCCATGGCGCGATCGCCTGTGCTGCGCCCTCTCCGACTTTGTTTGTGGCAAAGACAAGTCGAACGCAGCAAACATTTCTAAGGAAAATGTGCCATTAGAACAAGAAGCCTAGCTTTATTTCTAGGACTTGCGTCCCCACCGGGCACTCTACCTTCCGCCCCTCACCCCAACTGGATCACGGGTCACAACCAGACCAGGTGGCACGCTCCTTTTTGAGCTTGGAGGTGGCTCTGAAAAGAGCCTTTGGGTTCGGGGCGCCGGGGCGCGCCTCACTTGGAGCTGGTGTACTTGGTGACGGCCTTCGTGCCCTCAGACACGGCGTGCTTGGCCAGCTCACCGGGCAGCAGCAGGCGCACGGCCGTCTGCACCTCGCGGGACGTGATGGTGGAGCGCTTGTTGTAGTGCGCCAGGCGGGAGGCCTCGCTGGCGATGCGCTCGAAGATGTCATTGACGAAGGAGTTCATGATGCCCATGGCCTTGGACGAGATGCCGGTGTCGGGATGCACCTGCTTCAGCACCTTGTAGACGTAGATGGAGTAGCTCTCCTTGCGGCCGCGCTTGCGCTTCTTGCCGTCCTTCTTCTGCGCCTTGGTGATGGCCTTCTTGGAGCCCTTTTTTGGAGCCGGAGCCGCCCGCGATGGCTCCGGCATGGCGAGGTGGCGAGGGCGCCTAGACGATCGCGGACGCGGGGAGGGCAGGGCTATTTGCCATCTTTGTATTCAAATGAAGGCTCCAAATCTGTAGAGTCTGATTGGACGGCCTGACGGCACAGCCGCCACTGGGAGGAATTTATGTAAATAGGAGAGGCCGGTTCTTTTTTCCTATTGGACGGGGGTGCAACCAATCGCAAGGCACAGCCGCCGCCCGCCGGAGCTGAGGTTGCGCATCTTTGTTCAAAGTCTTTGTTTTACACCTGGAGGTGTTGGTGTCCGCAGCGGATCTGGACGTAGCTAAAAAGGAGCTGAAAAGCGGTTGTAACCCCAAATCTCGGTCTTATTTGGCTGTGAGGCACACACGTGAGGGCATTTTATTCTGAGGCCCACAGCTAGAGAGGCCAGTGCTTATTTAGAAGGGGAGATGGGGGTGGGAACGGCATTTTGCAACGACCGTAACCGTTTATTTCTTTACCTTCCCCACAGTCCAAAGGTCAAAGAGATGCATTCCTCTCAGAATTCCATTGTAAATCCAAACGGTTCGTTGGGAAATACGGAAAATAGTATAGAAAACATGCTAAGGGTACGTCAGTTGGAATCGTAGTCACGGGGCAGATTTTTAACTGGAGAAAGATATTGAAGGGTTTCAGATGAAACCTGGTCCTTCCTCTTGTTAAGATCCCTCCAAGCCCGTTTGAAGTGACAGCCGTAATCCGAAGGGTGATCTCATTTGTCTCGCAGTATCCCTGAGAGCTGGGTACTGCGGTGGCTTCCTGACGGCCCTGTCTCCGACACTGTGTTATATTAACGCATTGGGAGTTACAGTCACTTCCAATGAAGAAATGTAAGATGTTGTGTATTTCAGCTTCGACTGAAGAGCTGGTTAAAAAAGCAGAATCTCAGTCCCACTCAAATCGGACCGAGTCAGAATTTGCATTTTAAAACGAGTTGTGTGCACTTTACAATTTGAGAAGCCCTGGTCATCTGCCCTAGCTGGGGCGATAATTTACCTCTCCACACCTCCATACACTCATCTGTGAAATGGGGCTGTCAGTGCCTACCTGATAGCGTTGCTGAGCTTTAATGAGTGTGAAGCAGCAGGCAGGGTGCCCAGCATCTATTTTGTGCTTAATTCCAGTTAGTGTCTTTCCTTCTTAGGACTGATCCAGCCATAAGCAACTTGGGTTACCTCAGCAGAGCTTGCTCTGACCCGGGCAGATCCATCACATAAATATGTAGCACGAACCTGTCTCCCACCAGCATGCTGTCTAAGCTTAATTCACAGGGAAGGATGTGGCTTTCAGGTCTGAGTCTCCAGGGCACAGAGTGTGGGCTCAGCAGGGGCCCAGCCAGTACTTGTCTCCTTGAAAAGCCTGTGAGCTGAGGCAGTGGCCTCCCTCCACATTCAAGTCTGTCCTCTGAGGTCTGGGCATCTTGAGACTGTGGGTTCCGGGAGTGACTTTGGGCGTACCCAGCATTGGCACTTTATCTGTTTCCTTTTAAAATACATGGTAGATTTAACAAGCATTTCTAGAGTGCTCACTAGGAGCTGACTAGGTAACCACTTAATAAGTACCTAATTCAATTTCGTTCTCAAACAGCCCTTTGACAAAACTTCTCTGCTTGGCCAAACTCTGGTCAGGCTCCAGAACCTTCTCCTAGGTCCATCTGTGCACTTTCTTGTGAAATCCAGTTTTAGGGCCGGGCACAGTGGCTCACACCTGTAATCCCAACACTTTGGGAGGCCGAGGCGGGTGGATCATGAGGTCAGGAGGTGGAGACCATCCTGGCCAACATGGTGAAACCCCATCTCTACTAAAACTACAAAAATTAGCTGGGTGTGGTGGTGTGCGCCTGTAGTCCCAGCTACTGGGGAGGCAGAGACAGGAGAATCACTGGAACTGGGGAGTCGGGGGTTGCAGAGAGCTGAGATCGCCTTATTGCACTCCAGCCTGATGGCAGAGCAGGAGTCTGTTGAAAGAAAGAAAGAACAGAGAGAGAGAGAGAGAGAGAAAGAGAAAGAAAAAGAAAAGAAGAAAGAAAGAGAGAAAAGAAAGAAGGAAGGAAGGGAGGGAGGGAGGAAAGGAAATCCAGTTTTAGGAAAGTCCCACCAAGTCTGTTTCACCAGAACCCCTGATTCTCAATATCCGATTGTCCTCTGTGATATCTGATGGGGTTCCTCACCTCCTCCACCCCCAGGTGATGTCTGATCACCCTGCGTGCAGCAAGAGCCCTGTGAGGTGGGTTTAGCCAGAATCCCCCTCACCCCTGATGTCGCCTCTTTTTTTTTTTTTTTTTGAGATGGACTTTCACTCTGCCGCCAGAGTGGCACAATCTCAGTTCACTACAAACTCCGCCTCCTGGGTTCAAGTGATTTTCCTCCTGAGTAGCTGGGATTACAGGCATGCGTAAAAATGCCAGGCTAGGCTGGGCGCGGTGGCTCAAGCCTGTAATCCCAGCACTTTGGGAGGCCGAGGCGGGTGGATCACGAGGTCAAGAGATCGAGACCATCCTGGTCAACATGGTGAAACCCCGTCTCTACTAAAACTACAAAAAATTAGCTGGGCATGGTGGCGCGTGCTTGTAATCCCAGCTACTCAGGAGGCTGAGGCAGGAGAATTGCCTGAGCCCAGGAGGCGGAGGTTGTGGTGAGCCGAGATCGCGCCATTGCACTCCAGCCTGGGTAACAAGAGCGAAACTCCGTCTCAAAAAAAAAAAAAAAAAAAAGCCAGGCTAATTTTTGTATTCTTAGTAGAGACAGGGTTTTGCCATGTTGGCCAGGCTGGTCTCAAACTGCTGACCTCAAGTGATCCACCCACCTCAGCCTCCCAAAGTGTTGGGATTACAGGCGGGAGCCACTGCACCCAGCCCTGATGTCTCCTCTCAATACTGTTCTAGCCACTGATCCACCCTACTCCTGTCTATAAACTTCCACTTGCCAGGGTGGTATTCAGAGTTGAGCCCAGTCTCTCTGCCCTGTGGTGGAATCCCACTGTAGTGGTCCTTCTCCTCCTCCATGGCCCTGAATGAAGTCTTCCTCGCCATACTTTAACACATGTTAATATATATCCGTATGTGGCACTGCTTGCCCTGGTCCTGCCAGCCCAGTGAGAAGCTGGTCTTCCCATGGGTTCTTGCTAAGGCTTCCCGGCTTCCTACTGATGTGGGAAGGTTTGAATCAAAACTTGGAGTGGGACAGGAGGTGGTCATTCTAAGGACTTTGGGTAAGAATATGTCTTTAAAGTGCTAAGATTGAGGATTCGCTCTCCCAACCCTATGGCAGCTGCTTGGTGGTGTTAGGAAATCAGCCTAGGTTCTTGTGGGTGACTGCTAGGGACTCAATGTCTGTATTCCCTCCACTTCCTAGGCTGAAAATCCGCATCCCCAGGGTGACGGTGTTAGAAGGTGGGGCCTTTGGGGGATGAGTAGGTCCTGAGGGTGGAGTTGCATGGTAGGCCTCATGTCCTTATAAGAAGAGACACAAGACAGCCTGCTTTTCTCTTTCTCTCTGCTGCAGGTCCCAAGGGAAAACTTTTTCATCACCCTCTGAAGGTTCACTAAAAATCAACTGACAAAAGGCAGATTAAAAGAGAAAAGGCATACAAATGTATTTGATCATAGCTTTATGTGATACAAGAGTCTTCAGAATGAATACAGAGGAAGCTGTCTAGTTTAATGCTCAGGTTCAGCAAAATCTGGACTGTTGTGGAGAAACAGAATCTGTCAGGAGCTACTCTAATCCACTGGGTGGTGACCCCAGCAGGCCCGCGTGTCTGCATTCTGTTTGGCCTCCCTGCGCTGCAGTCCTTCCTCTTGGGTATGAGACAGGACCCTCTTTGGAATGAGTCTTAGGACCTACAACCAGACAAGATAAGCCAGAGAATTTATGGTCGGCATTTGCACGGAAAGGCAGGAGTTACAGTAATATTTTTAGGATTTGTGGCTGGCTTTGGGGAAAAGGGGTTGTGGTTTTTATGACCTGCTTTGGGGAAGACGGATTTTAGTTTCTATGGCCAGCCTAGGGGAGAATGGGACTCAGGAAGGCAGGAGGTCTTCATTTTAGGATACCACTTTCTTTTTTTTAATTTCTTTTTTTTAAAAGACGGGGTTTCACCGTGTTGGTCAGGCTGGTCTTGAACTCCCGACCTCAGGTAATCTGCCCGCCTTGGCCTCCAAAGTGCTTGGATTACAGGCGTGAGCCACCACGCCCGGCCTTAGGATATCACTTTCTAGCACCTACACTGCCTCTCGTGAGGACACAGTGAGAAAGTGTCTGGGTGCAAACCAGTAAGAGTAACCTCACAAAACCCAACCCTGCTGACAACCTGATCTCGAACTTCCAGCCTCAGATAATCAGCATTCTTTGGGGGAAAATAACCATACAAAATGTATGTGTTGCATGACTGTAATGTGCAATTTGTATTAAATGCCTACAGGGTCATGCTCTGTTGCCCTGGCTGAAGTGCAGTGGTGTGATTCATAGCTCACTGCAGCCTTGAACTTCTGGGTTCAAGAAGTCCTCCTATCTCAGCATCCCAAGTAGCTGGGACAATAGGTGCATGCCACCATGCCTGGCTAATTGTGTGTGTGTGTGTGTGTGTGTGTGTGTGTCTGTGTGTGTGCATGCACGCGCAGAGACAGGGTCATGCTGTGTTGCCCACACTGGTCTCCTTTCCCCCAAAGACTTGGGTAAATTTCCGTGAAGTCTCCCCTTCTGTAGCATTTTGTTAGAGCAGCTGGCCCAGCTGAGACAGGGTCTCGGATCAAGGCCAGCATGATACAGCAGGCACAGCACTATGGAGTGCACCTGGAGCTTTCCTCACGTGAACAAAGGGTAAAAGAGGGGAGGGAAAGAGGAAAAGAATAAAGAAAGGAAGAAGAGTGGAGAGTGGGGGAGGCAGGGAGGGAGGGAGGGACAGGGAAAGAGAAAGAAAAAGAAAGGAACCATGGCCTCTAGCTTAGCCAACAGGTTTAGATGATTAAGAAAAATCGTAAACACCTTTTCCCACCCCGCACTTCTTTAATGGTTCCGGAGCACAGCGCCTAGTGCTGGAAGCCAGTCCACACGTGAGAGGAATGAATAACCCAATGCATGAAACCAGCCCATCTTTACACCTTAGATTTGTGTGCAGCTCTGGGTGATGTATCTTCTACTGTGAAGCCCGGGCCCTTTAAGTTTCACAAACGAGCATTTAATACAGGTGGGGCCAGAGGCTCAGGCCTGTAATCTCAGCACTTTTGGAGACCCAAGCAGGAGGATCCTTTGAGTCCGGGAGTTTAAGACCAGCCTGAGAAACACAGCGAGACCCCGTCTCTATTTTTTTTAAACATTTAATAAAATTGCACATCGCAATGGCAAATGCACAGGCTCTATCCAGACGCGGTAGGGCGGGATCAGCGTGGGGGACAGCAGCCTGCAGATGGAGAGAGGACAGACTTCAGGCTTCCCAAGGTCTAGAGGGAACCTTGAGGGACTTAAAGTAGGGGGCTGGGGGTGGCTGAAATGACAGGGTGTGCTGTGGAGTTCTGCAGGGAACATGGGGCCTCCCTTAATGCTCGCAGGAAAGGGGTTGGGCAGCCTTGGGCTTTCCAGGGCTTTCAGTGGACCTCCTGCGGACAAAGGCCCTCCTGCCACGGCCAGGGCGCGTTTCCCTCAGGGGCGACTCTTGGGGCGCCCGAGAGCAACCTCTCCCCCACCCCGCCCCCTGCTTAAAGGCTCTAGCTGGCACCTGAGGACTCCCCAGCCCAGCGCGCGGAGCACTGGGGGACTTGGCACCCAAGAGGGCGCGCGCTGTGACCAAGGCCAGGAGGCACACCAGCTGATTCTCCGCGTCCACGTCCGCACCGGCAGCTCCTGTGCTCATTTCCGTTGCATTTCGGGACCTAGAAAACAGCTGCAAATGCCAGCGACAGGCGGTGTGGATGCGGAAGAGAAGCAGGAGCCTGCAAGCCGATCTCGAGGCAGCGGCGAGTCCCGGGAGAGGCCGCCAGCCTGGGAACGCGCGGCGCTCCGGAGCAGCGGGCCTGCGGGCACCTGAACCGCAGCCTTCGGCGGCCCTGTCCCCCCGGCGAGGCCGCTCCTGCCTGCAGCAGCTTTTGGCGAACAGTTCTCCAGCGCCAGGGATCTCCCCGCCCCAGCTAATGATATACCATAGATTTCTCTTCTTACCTACTGCTATTAAATATCGTAAGCGGTGCGGACAGCGAAGCTGGTGGCTTCACGCAGCATTTGGAGAAGACACGGGAACTGGCGACGCACGGATCACAGGACATAAGGGAATTTTACAGGAATAATTTGGATATTATTTAGCCAGGAGAGGTGGTTTCCACCAGGGAAGGGAGAGCGGGGGTCGGGGGATGGGGGTGCGTGGGAAGGGGCGAGGAGGGGTGCAGGGGGAGTGTGGGAGGAAGTGGGCCAGTGGGCTAGCGGGAAGGGGGTGTTGGGAGGGGAGGGGCTCTCAGATGGGAGGCAAGGGGTACGCGGTGGCACGGGGCGCTGGGAGGAAAAGGGGTGGGGGAAGTGGGGGGAGGGGCACCATCCGGGGGTGAGTGGGGAGGGGAGCTGGGCTGTGGGCGGGCAATTACCCTGAGGGACACCCAAGCCGGACTCATCCAACCCGAAACCCCCGAACAGCCACATCCCTGTGCCACACGGGTGTAGGGAAATCTTGGTGACCTACAAAGACTGGGAGAAAACATTAAGGCGCAAACGTGCATAAAATACAACGAATTCCAAACTCAGAAACAAAACTGAGGGTCGCACAGAGGCAACGGAATGCAGGGTGGCAAGTTCTGGGGAGTCGAGTTATACGTGGAGGCCGGGCACCATGGTTCACGCCTGTAATCCAGTGCTCTGGGAGGCCAAGGTGGGAGGATTGCCTGAGGCCAGGGGTTTGAGACCAGCCTGGGCAACATAGCAAGATCATATCTCTACAAAAAATAAAAAAATTACCTGGGCATGGTGGCTCATACCTGTGGTTCCAGCTATTTGAGAAACTGAGGTGGGAAGACTGCTGGGGCCCAGGAGTTCAAGGCTGCAGTGAGCTGCGATTGCACTCCAGCCTGGGCCACAGAGTGAGAGTCCAACTCAAAAAAAAAGTTGTACTTGGATTTTTTTTTTTTTTTTTTTTTGGAGATGGAGTTTCACTCTTGTTGCCCAGGCTGGACTGCAGTGGCACAATCTTGGCTCACTGCAACCTCTGCCTCCCGGATTCAAGTGATTCTCCTGCCTTGGCCCCCCAAGTAGCTGGGATTACAGACATGCACCACCACGTCTGGCTAATTTTGTATTTTTAATAGAGATAGGGTTTCTCCATGTTGGTCAGGCTGGTCTTGAACTCCCGACCTTAGGTGATCCACCCACCTCGGCCTCCCAAAGTGCTGGGATTACAGGTGTGAGCCACTGCACCCAGCCCCAAGATTTTAAAACACTCTTCAAAGGCCCCAGCCTCAAGGTGAATCTTCTACAAAACTGAACTCACCTTCTCACCTCAGCTCTGCACCCGAGGGACACACACCACATGGAAGCCTGGTGGCAGCCCGGTGGCAGCGTCTCACTCTTCCCGGTTTCCAGCCAGGGGCCACACTTCTCGCCCTAGCTCAGCACCATGGTGCAGCTCACACACAGGCAGGCATTCTAGAGGAGTCCCCCTCCTGGCCTAGGAACCTCCTCCCTGGCACTTGGCCTCCCTCCATGTTTCCCAGTTCATGTTTCTGCATCGGGGCAGTGAGAAATTCCAGCACCTGCCCACATCTCTATTGTGTGAGCCCTTGCTGTGCACATGGTGGTCCCTGGGTGACCCACCCACAATCGGAAGCCTGCAGCCTAGCCAGGACTCCCTGCCATCTCCTTTTGGGCCTCCTCTCCCTTTTTAAAAATGTAATTTAAAAAAATTATTCAGGTACGGTGAGGCCCACAGATCAGGAGACAAACACTATTGAATAGATAGTTAATTACTCACAGTTCCCAAAAGGAGGAGCTTGCTATGCCTTCAATGCCATGTGGGATAGCGCCAGGGTCATGTCACCACGCCGGGCTAATTTTGTATTTTAATAATCCCAGCAACTTGAGAGGCTGAGGCAGGAGAATTGCTTGAACTCGGGAGGTGGAGGTTGCAGTGAGCTGAGATGGCACCACTGCACTCCAGCCTGGGTGACAGAGGGAGACTCTGTCTCAAAAAAGACTTTATCACAGTCTTAGAGAAAATATTCACATGCTTTTGTGGTTGCCAGTGAAATCCCCCAACATTTTACATTTATCAGTTGAAACTATCACCCTGAGAAGATGATGGCTGAGCACCAGCTCGTTTTGTGGCGAACGGTGTTCTTATTTAGTTCTTTGGTTCGAACGTGATGGGAATTCAGGAGCCCGGAGGCATCGGGGACTCGGCAGTGGTCTTCTGTCTTTGTGGCGTCTATGAGATGTCATGCTGAGAAAAAACAGACAGAAACCCACTGCCCACTCCCACCTTGTCTCTGATCAGAAAGTGGGAGCTTCAATTTTCCAAACGGTCGACGAGGCAGATGAGATGGGTCGACTCCTAACCCACCAGAGTGCTCAAATGGCACCAGCTCAGTCTCTGACCTGGAGGGTAGAGAGGAGGGAGGCTGGACATAGAAGTGCCAGGCGGCTCAGAAAACAAGACCCAAGGTGAAGGCCTCCTAAGCAGCCTCAGAAGCAAAAAGTTTTCTCTGACCTTCTCTGGCCCTCCTGTCTCTCGCCCCTCATTCTCCCGTCTGGCCATAGAAACTAGAATCGCTCTTCCCCAAGGTGGACCACAGAAACCAGAACCCAAAGCCAGCCATCAAACCTAAAAATGGGTCTCTAATTTTCCCTCTGCCTTTCTGAGTAAAACCCGGCCATGAAGAAATAATCTGATCCACTTTGTTAGACTGTAGATCCTAAGACCCTCACTCCAGGGAGGGTCCTGGAAAGAAGGAAGGGAGAGAAGGAGGGAGGGAGGGAGGGAGGAGGGAGGGGAGCTGCTCAGAGAGGCCAAGAAGAATCTAGACAGACAGGCCTGGCTGGGCATCCCCACTCAAGCTATCCTCATTAGATCCAACCCTATTTGCCCAATTCTATTTCTGCGTGCTGTCCTTACTTTGCAGAACCTAGGCATAAAAATAGACGATTTCTCCCCTTTCTTTAGGTCTTCATTTTGAAGGCTCCCATGTAGACACAGTAAATAAATGTGTCTGCCTTTTCTCCAATTGATCTGCGTTTTGCAATGTTTCATCAAAACTTGAGAGGACAAAGGGTTCCCCCTGGCACCTGCACCAGTCACCCTGTCTTTGGAAGTGGGGACGCTGGCACCACACAACGTGGATTCTGCTGGTGGTAAGGGAGAGACACTTTCAGGCAACAAACTTCGCCAGTGTCTACTTCCAAAAGTCTCTAATGTACACATGTGCAAGTTCATGGCTGCTACCATTTGCTAAGCCATGCCCCCAGTGTTGGATCTTCAAGGTGTTTTCTTTTTCTCCCCAATGAATAATGATATGACATGCATTTCTCTTTCTTCTGTTTCTTTCTTTCTTCTCTTTCTCTCCCTTCCCATCTTCCTTCCTCCCTCCCTCCCTTTCTCCTCTT
>NW_022436989.1:1799953-1810885 GCF_009761245.1 Sapajus apella
TACAGTGGCACGATTACGGCTCACTGCAGGCTCAAGCTCCTGGGCTCAGGTGATCCTCCCACCTCAGCCCCCCCAACAGGTGCATGCCACCACACCCAGCTAACCCAGCTACATTTTAAAACTGTTCTGTATAGACAGGTTCTTGCCATGTTACCCAGGCTGGCGCTGGACTCCTGGGCTCAAGTGATCCACTCACCTCAGCCTCCCAAAGTGCTGCAGTTACAGGCGCGAGCCACCTCATCTGGCCACTTTTCTAAACAACAAAACAAAACAACCCAATGTTTTACAACCCAATTTTTATTATTTTCATTTTCCATTTTTTTTATAGTTTGTTTTCTAAGAAAAGAACTCCAGTCAGAAAATCCTTAATTGGTACTGCTACATGGATTCCAAAAAGCAGGATTTTTGAGACAGAGTCTCACTCTATCACCCAGGCTGGAGTGCAGTGGTGCAATCTCAGCTCACTGCAACCTCCACCTCCCAGGTTCAAGCAATTCTACCTCAGCCACCCAAATAGCTGGGATTACAGGCATGTACCACCATGACTGGCTAATTTTTGTATTTTTAGTAGAGGCAGGGTTTCACTGTGTTGGCCAGGCTGGTCTTGAACTCCTGAACTCAGATGATCTGCCTGCCTCGGCCTCCCAAAGTGCTGGGATTACAGGCATGAGCCACCATCCTCTTCCTTAATAACTGGGCAGAGTGTACATTTTTTTCTCATGTGTGTGAGGCCGCGTGGGAAGAGGCCCCGCGGGATTGGTCCACGCAGGGAGATCCCACGCAGGGTCGGTGTATACAACGTGTGTCCACGTCTGGAGGGCTGGTTCAAGGGCAGGTCCCTGAAGGATGCGTGTTTTTTCTGTGATCTGAAAAAATCCCGTGACAAAGTACATTTTCCATTGTGCTTTCCCCTACCAAATTTTATAAACTCTTTGTATATTTGTGGCTAAGTGTTCCTAATTTGGTTATCTGCCTTTATCGTTTTTGATATTTTCAATTTTTTTTTGAAATGGAGTCTTGCTCTGTCACCCAGGCTGGAGTGCAGTGGTGTGATCTCGGCTCACTGCAACCTCCGCCTCCTGGGTTCAAGCGATTCTTCTGCCTTAGCCTCCTGAGTAGCTGGGATTACAGGCACCTACCACCATGCCCGGCTAATTTTTGTATTGTTAGTAGAGACAGGGTTTCACCATGTTGGCCAGGCTGGTCTTGAACTCCTGACCTCATGATCCACCCGCCTCAGCCTCCCAAAGTGCCGGGATTACAGGCGTGAGCCACTGTGCCTGGCTAGTTGATATTTTCTCATTCACAAGATTAGTTCATTATGAAGTTTGCTCATTTTTATATTTTTTACTTTTCTCTCCAGCAAGTTCCTAGTTGACCCAACAAATCAGCAAGGCTCAGCTGGAAGCCTCCTAACCTTTCCAACACAGAAATAACCCCAGTTTACTATTCACATTTCCAACTGGCACCTAGTGCTTTTCCACGTCAATTTAAAAATCTCCACAAAGACAAAAAGTAATACCTCATTAGATCCTGCGCTTGTATGGAATGAAGATTAATTTTTAAAAATGTAAAACTTGCAGTTTTAAACGACATCTTTTTTTAAACCGTGTTTGCTTATTTTCAAAATAATTGAAAACAAACAAAAGCAAGATTGCCGTTCCCAAAGGCTTCTTTCCTTTAAATTTATTTTTTATTTTTTAAAGAAAAGCTAACAGCCGGGTGAAGTGGCTCAGTAATCCCAGCACTTTGAGAGGCCGAGGAGGGTGGATCACGAGGTCAGGAGATCGATACCAGCCTAGCCAAGATGGTAAAACCCCGTCTCTACTAACAATACAAAAAAATTAGCTGGGCGTGGTGGCGCGCCTGTAATCTCAGCTACTCCGGAGGCTGAAGCAGGAGAATCGCTTGAACTTGGGAGGCGGAGGTTGCAGTGAGCCGAGATCGCGCCACTGCGCTCCAGCCTGGGCGACAGAGCCAGACTCCGTCTCAAAAAAAAAAAAAAAAGGAAAAGAAAATAAAAGCTAATAAATGCTCCTCTGCCACACACCATCGCAGAATCAATGAGAGCTAGCTTCCCAGGGGCCAGAGGGAGGCCGCGCGGGAAGAGGCCCCGCGGGACGGGTCCACGCAGGGAGATCCCACGCAGGGTGGGCGTATACAACGTGCGTCCACGTCTGCAGGGCCCGTTCAAGGGCAGGTCCCTGAAGGATGGGTGCACGCAGGGCACGTCCACACGGGAAGGTCCCTGCACGACGCGTGCACGCAAGGGCCCACGCACTCAGGAGTGTCCACGCAGGGCGGGTCCGCGCCGCACGAGAGCAGCGGAGGAGGCCCACGCAGGCCGTTGCCCGCCCCGTCCCC
This sequence comes from Sapajus apella, assembly GCF_009761245.1. NCBI lineage: Eukaryota > Metazoa > Chordata > Mammalia > Primates > Cebidae > Sapajus > Sapajus apella. The sequence continues at coordinate 1,802,318 of NW_022436989.1, forward strand.
AGCCCACGCGGGCGAGCCACAGCGGAGGTACGCGTAGCTCAGATCCTAGCAGCTTACAAAAACAACCTTTTAAAAATGGAAACTTCACGTAATAATAAAACTTTGTTTCCCTCCTTCAGAGGAGTTACTGATGTAGGACGGGACAGTCCCAGTAAGATTTCGGGAGGCGACGACGGGGGCCCGCGCGCAGGACTGTGACTCGCGCAGCTGCCAGGACTTGCGGGGTGACGTGCGCCGCTGCCAGGACCTTGCCGGTGGAGCGCACAGCTGCCAAAACCCAGACGGAGGAGCGCACCGCCGCCAGGACCCGGGCAGAGGAGCCCCCCGCGGCCAGGACCTCCGGCGGCAGCACACGGCTGCCAGGATCTTGTCCGTGGAGCGCTTCGCGGCCAGGACCTGCGGCTGCAGAACACCGCTGCCAGGACCTCGTCGGCGGAGCGCTCCACGGCCCGGACCCCGCCCCGTGCGCGTCCCCGGCGTTGGCGTCGTCGTCCCGGTGCTGGTCTCCGTCCCGTCGCCGGCCTCCTCGCTCCCCGGCCCGCCGCAGCCGCTTCCGCGCCCTAGCCGGTCCCGCCGCCTGCAGCCCTGGCGCTCCCCGCGGGCCCCGCCGAGGCCGCCTGCGCCCTGTGCCAGCGCGCGCCCCGGGAGCCGGTGCGCGCCGACTGCGGCCACCGCTTCTGCCGGGCGTGCGTGGTGCGCTTCTGGGCCGAGGAGGACGGGCCCTTCCCGTGCCCCGAGTGCGCTGACGACTGCTGGCAGCGCGCCGTGGAGCCCGGCCGGCCCCCGCTCAGCCGCCGCCTGCTGGCGCTTGAGGAGGCGGCCGCGGCGCCCGCGCGCGACGGCCCGGCCAGCGAGGCCGCGCTGCAGCTGCTGTGCCGCGCCGACGCCGGGCCACTGTGCGCCGCCTGCCGCATGGCCGCGGGCCCCGAGCCGCCCGAGTGGGAGCCGCGCTGGAGGAAGGCGCTGCGCGGCAAGGTGCGCGAGGCGGGGTCCCGGGCCCCGCAGCTGACGGTGCCTTGCGCTTCTCCGCCCCCGCCCCGGTCCCCCTGAGCCCTGGGCCCTCCCCGCCCCCACTACCCTGTCCCCGGGTTGTCCCCCTCCCCTCACCGCCACGGATCCCCCCTCCAGCGTATGTTGGGCCCCTTCCTCCCGCGGCTTGCTTCCCCATGTTTCTTGCGTCTCTGCGGAGTCTGGTCCCTCTCCCATCTTGGGGTCTCCTGCTGGGCGGTTCCTTATCACCCCACCCCTTCCCCCATAGGAAGACCCCCCCGGCGCCTATCTTTGTGGTCCCCACCACCAGCTGTGCCCTGCCTCATCTTCGTAGACCCCCTAGCTCCCACAGATTGACCCTTTCCCCGCTCAGTGTTCCCTCGGGGGAGACATCACTACTCTGGCCCCCTGTATTCCAGTGTGTCCACAGGCCTGGCCCGCCTTCGCGTTCGCTCTCGGGCCTCCCAGCCCTCCCCTGCCGCCCACCCCCTCCCCTCACCCATCCTTCAGAAACCCGCTCTGAGGGCCTGGCAGCAGCGAGTCCGGGAGTCTGGAGCCTTGCCCACGGCGGGTTGGTGTGGCATACAGAGTAGAAAAGAGCAGCCAGCCTGGGGTCCTGCTTTCGGATACAGGGGAAGGCAGGCCAGCCAGTCTGTGCCCTAGGCGCTCCTCCTGCAGCGGGGGCTCCTGTCACCCGGCAGAACCACCTCCGTCCGGCTCAGGCAGAGCAGGGCGCAGGCCTTTGGTACAGACCGAGCTCACACTGAACAGGGCCGCTTGCAGACACAGAACTCCTAAACCCGCCTAGGCAGAGCCCACTTAGCCCCGGCACCCAGTTCTTTCTGAGTGGGTATGAAGCCCAGGAAACCTTGTGACTGCCCGTCCTGCCCTAGGCAGCAGAGCTTCGAGGTTATCTCTGGGATGATCAGACTGTGTACAGTCAGCTGGGGTAATGTCCCTCAGGACTGGGTCGGGGTGGGGGACCCAGACCTGCCCACCCCTGGTGACCTCCTCTCTTTCCAGGAGAACAAGGGGTCTGTGGAAATCATGAGGAAGGACTTGAACGACGCGCGGGACCTGCACGGCCAGGCGGAGTCGGCCGCCGCGGTGTGGAAGGCAAGTGGGGTCTGGAGCAGCCTCGAGTGAGGGGCCCTCGGACTCGGGCTCTAGACAAAGGGTCCACCTGGCAGGCCAAAGAGGCCGGGCCACTGAATTGCTCCGCTGGTTGGTTGGAGGGGGGTCTCTGGGCTTTAGTGAGCTTCAGGGTATTTTTCTAGGATGTGTCTGTATTTCTCAAATAGACCTGGCCAGAACCAGTGGAAGCCTCTTTCTCCTCACATTTTACCTATAGGTCATAGCAGCATCAGGCTAATTTTTTTTGTTGTTTTCAAGAGACAGAGTCTCATTTCGTCACCCCGGCTGAAGTGCAGTGGCGTGATGCCAGCTTGAACTGGCCTGGGGCCATCCTCCCTCCTCAGCCTCTGGGACCGCAGGCATGTGCCACCACACCCGGCTAATTTTAAAATGCTTTTCTAGAGATGACGGTCTTGCCATATTGCCCAGGCTGGTCTCAAATTCCTGGCCTTAAGTGATTCTCCTGCCTTAGCCTCCCAAAGTTCTAAATTTTTGTGTTTATTTTTCTTTTAAAACACATCTGTAACTTTCTGTAGTCATCTTGTTCTGATCTGAGAGTAGCTCATTAGTTTTTGGAGGCTGTAAGTCCAAGATCAAGGAACCAGCAGATTCCGTGTCTGGTAAGGGCGCTTCCTGGTTCATAGATGGTGCCTTCTCACGGTGTCCTTACACGGTGGGAGGGGTGAGGGTCCCTCTGGGGTCCTTGGTATAAGGACACCGATTCCATTCTTGACAGCTCCACCCTCAAGACCTCACCTCCCAGGTGCTGCCTGCTAACACCGTCGCCTTAGGGATGAGGATTTCAGCATGGGGATTTGGGGAGGACACCGTCATTCAGACCACAGCAGCGCTGCTTATCCCAAGGGGACATCCCACTAGAGTTCTTTTAGGTTACTCGCCAGTAAAGCTTTTCAGTCATTTAAACTTTCTTTGGTGACTTTTTCCTCATGTGTAGTAAAGTCTGTTTTCCATTTTCACTGGGTTTCATAAATTCCTGCCTCCTTTTAACTGGAAAGAGCACTTTTCCAAGCTGCAGCAGCTCTTGGGTAATTGCCTGCACCTCAAGGCTGAGGCCCAAGTTCTTAGCCAGCTTGAGACTGAGGTGGGTGCTCTGCGCTCCGGGTGCAGCCCAGCCCTTGCCTGCTCTCCACAGGCCTGAGTGCAGGCCTCCCTCAGTCAGTGACAGGTGATGCAGGGGTCCCTGATGCCATTCGGACCCCTGGCACTCCACCCTGCACTTGGGGGGGCTGCTCTAAACTTCTCCCTGCCTTGTGAGCAGTCCACACTGCCCGGGGCAAGTGAGGCTGGAAGGCTGTGGGGACTTCCAAGTTTTCAGTAACCCTGTGTTACCCCCTAGGGACCTGCTTTGCCCACAGATTTTAGCAGATTGGAGCTTTTAATCTGTCCTGTTTTGGGGGCTGGTGGCTTAGATGCTAGGATGAGAGAAGCTGCCTAAATCCAAAGGAAGGAGTTTGCAGCCTGTGGCATGAGCCAACCAGCAGACACCAGCTGTCATGTGCATTTTCTCTCAGCAGCAAAAGCCTTGGCCTCTCATGACTATGGCTATCACCTGCCCTCTGTGGCCCGGGGGCAGGTGGAAGCCATCCATGGATCTGAGTAAAGTCAGAGGAGCATCCTGGTTAGGGGTTAGCTGAAAACCAGCTGAAGAGTGGCAAGTGTGAACACTTGGTTGAAGGTTGATGGGATGGTTTTCAGCCGTTGGTGTTCCGGTGTGGGCACAGCAGGGACAGTCTCACTGGCAACATGGATGTGTGTCCAGCCCAGACAGTCACATGCCTGATAGGCTTGAGACCTAGCAGGGCCACTCAGGGATTTACTGTCCCCTTGGCCATGGGAGATGGGAGAGGGACAGTCTTCACGTGCAGCCGAGCGCTGTGCAGTGTAGGGGAGAAAGAACTCTACTTCTCCCCTTTTAGGGGCCAGGCTGGGCCGGAGAACTAATACATAAGATAAGCTGACGGGGTCAGGTGCAGTGCTGCATGCCTGTAATTCCAGCAACTTGGGACGCTGAGGTAGGAGGATCCCTTGAGGCCAGGAGTTGGAGACCAGACTGGGCAACATAGTGAGACCCCCATCTCACTGTGTCATTTGTGTTCTCTCTCAGCAGCAAAAGACTCCAGCCCAAAAGACCCTTTAATTAAAAAACAAAACTCAAAAAATTAGATGTGGTATTTCACATCTGTGGTCCCAGATACTTGCGAGGCTGAGGTGGGAGGATCGCATAAGCTCAAGAGATTGAGGCTGCAGTGAGCTATGGTGGCACCACTGCATTCCAGCCAAGGTGACAGAGCGAAGCCCTGTCTCAAAAAAAAAGGAAGATAGATTAACGGAAGAAAAGCATAGGAATCTTTTTTTGTTCTTTTGAGACGGCGTCTTGCTCTGCCGCCCAGGCTGAAGTGGGCTCACCACAGCCTCTGCCTCCTTGGTTCAAGTGATTCTCCTGCCTCAGTCTCCTGAGTAAGTGGGACTTCAGGTGTGTGCCACCACACCTGGCTAATCTTGTATTTTTAGTGGAGATAGGGTTTCACCATGTTGGCCAGGCTGGTCTTGAACTCCTGACCTCAAGTGATCAACCTGCCTTGGCCTCCCAAAGTGCTGGGATTACAGGCGGGAACCACCGCACCCAGCCAGGCATATGAATTTAATACGGCACAGGCTGCCTTTTAAGGAAATGCAGACTCAAAGTGGCAGAATTAAATCGCTTTAATTCTTTAAATTTTTGGACAAAGACTAGCCACTTGTGAAAATGCAACTCCGTGAGGTGGGACACTTAAAAGAGTTACTTTCACAAGGTCTGTACCAAATCCTGTCGGCCTTGATCTCCTGTTGTCCTTGATAATGATGTCATTTTATTTGACATAGGGAGGGCACCTTTCACATCGGAATTTCATTTGCTTTTAAGAAGCAGAATGAAAGGGTGATCTTGTACCATTTTAATTTTTTTTTTTGAAATGGGGTCTTGCTCTGTGGGCCCAGGCTGGAGTGCACTGGTGCGATCACAGCTCACTGCAGCCTCTGCCTCCCGGGTTCAAGTGATTCTTGATTCTCTTTCTTTACCCTCCCAAGTAGCTGGGACCACAGGTGTGTACCACCATGCTTGGCTAAGTTTTTTGATTTTTAGTAGAGACAGGTTTTCACTGTTGACCACGCTGGTCTCGAACTCCTGGGCTTAAGCAATCCTCCCACCCTAGTCTCTCAAAGTGTTGGGATTACAGGCGTGAGGCACCATGCCTGGCCTCTTATGGTTTGTTTTTTGTTTTTTTGAGATGAAGTCTCGCACTGTTGCTCAGGCTGGAGTACAGTGGCACAATCTGGGCTCATTGCAACCTCTGCCTCTCCCGGGTTTAGGCAGCTCTCCTGCTTCAGCCTCCCGAGTAGCTGGGATTACAGGCGCATGCCACCGTGCCCGGAGAGTTTTTGTATTTTTAGTAGAGATGAGGTTGGTCAGGCTGGTCTCAAACTCCTGACCTTGTGGCCTGCCTGCCTTGGCTTCCCAAAGTGTTGTGATTACAGGCATGAGCCCCCACACCCACCCTAACGGTTGATATGCCTGGACAGCATGTTTTGGAGCGGCATGTTCTTAACTCCTTGAACAGTAAACAGGTTCCCTTCCCCTGGAGAGGGTGGGCCAGGACAGGTCTTTTCCCGCCACCTGCCTGCAGGGACACGTGATGGACCGCAGGAAGAAGGCATTGACTGACTACAAGAAGCTACGGGCCTTCTTTGTGGAGGAGGAGGAGTACTTCCTGCAGGAGGCTGAGAAGGAGGAGGGGCTCCCCGAGGACGAGCTGGCCGACCCCACCGAGCGGTTCAGGTCACTGCTGCAGGCGGTGTCGGAGCTGGAGAAGAAGCACCGCAACCTGGGCCTCAGCATGCTGCTGCAGGTGTGGGAGCCCACCGGGTCTGCCCCGCCGGGTCTGCCCCCGGGAGGCCAGGGTGGACACAGGCAGCAACGAGGCGCTGGGGGCCACTTCCCGAGGTCAAGGCTTCGAAGCCCAGCCAACCTCCCACTGCCTAGCCTTACAGGATGGGTAGGTGGTCAAGGAAAGTGATGGGAAGGGGGTTAAGCTGAGGAGGGTGGGAGGTGTCCCTGACCCTGAGTGCCAGAGCACAGAAGGCTCCTGCCTCGCCCTGGGGTCCTGAAGGCAGAAGTGGCCAAGAAGCCTAGCTTCAGGGCTTTTCTTCAGCCTCTGCCCAGGGCCCGGCCCGAACCCCAGACCCCACAGACACCCAGACGGCTCCGAATGGTTCAGTTGCCTGTGTCAGCCATAGGTGCCAAGGCTTTGTCCCTGAGGTGACGAAGTGTGGGTCAGGCCCTGGGTTTGTTGTGTGCAGAACAGTACCTTGAGCTCCCTCGTGTAAACGCTCTCTCTCTCCCCGCCTCGCCCCTTTCTCCCTCTCCCCCCCACTTTGCCTCTGTGTGTCTCTTTGTCTTTTTGTCTGTCTGTCTTGCCCCCTCCCCTCCCATGCAGTGATGGCACCAGCCCGCCATTCCGGAGCTGGAGGCAGGTGGATGGATCCTTGTCTCTGTGGGAAGTGTCAGCGCGTGGCTGCCGGGGAAGTGTGGTGGGCACCCAGCCTTGGGTCCATCTGTGTAGCTGCGTGTTTCAACAATGTCCATTTATCCTTCACCCCAAGGCGTGAGTGTTTTGGGGGCTGCAAACGCCTCCCGGTAGAGGCTGGACCTGGGGACCCTTCCCACCTGTGCCCAGCCCCTCCTGAAGTCCTGGCCGCAGCCCATCCTCCCTGAGTCCCGGCAGCCCCGGGCCATGCCCTTCCTCGATCACCCATCGACCCCTCACCTTGTCATCCAGGGACCCAGACCCTGCACCTTCCACGTGGGGCCCCAGATCCTTGGCAGGTACGTGAGGCACACCATTGAGGGTCAGAAACGAGAATGCACATGAGGCCCTGAGAAGGCTGGAACTCAGGTTGCAGGGAAGAGAAAGAAGGCTGGATGGCACCTTGATGCCTCCTGAGGAGGGGGCCCTCCTCTTGGGGTGGGTGTGGGCCCCGCCCAGCCTCATCCCCCTCCCCCTCCCGGGTCCCCTCCCCGCTCTGGCTCCTGGGAGCCCTCCCTGTGCTCCACCTGCCTTCACAGAAGGGACCTCTTTTCCCTGGGTGAGGGGGCTGGCAGGTGGCTGACCCCATTTAGCATCTCCAGGCCCTGCAGTGGTGTCTCATCTTGCTGTTATCTCTGGCTGTCTCTCATTTCCTTTAGTCGTTGAATTTTGCAAAGCTCGTAGCAGTAGCTCAGTTGCCTGCAGCATCCTTGTGTGTAGATAAATTAGTCTAGTTGACAGAAACTCAGCACTGGGGACAGGATTGCAAAGTCGGGGACATAGATACAGACATGTTGAGATGTGGGGCTAGCTGGGCCTGTGAGCGGTGGTGCCCGTTTCCGGAAGCCTTTCAGCCCTTCCCATCCCCGGCCTTGGTGCGACATCTGTGAGTTCGACCTGCCCAGCGCCTGGGCTGGCTCCGTGCTGAATAAAGTGGGTTTGCTTCAGCCTGTTTGCTTCATTTCCGTGTGTCCACCTGGCCTCTTCCCCCTGCTCTGGTCACCCTCCGGTGTTAAAGGAAGATTCCTCCTGACACTTGTTAAAGCATGGTGAGGAGGACTTCATGGGGACCATTGAGGTGGGTGTGGGGCCCCTGCCTTGGGGCCTTGGGAGAGGTGGGGCTCAACCCCCACACAGCAGGACAGGGTGGGTGGAGACGCTGAGGAGCAGTGTGGGGTCGGTGGGTGGGAATGACTAGGGTGAGAGTGCTCCGGCCAAACCCACCTCACAGGATCCTTGCTGCAGGTGGGCAGGGTGATCAGCTGTCGGCTGCAGACGATCTGAGAGGAACCCAGTCAGATACCACTGAGCGTGGTCATTAGTTAAACCAAATTAGGGTTCTTGCTAAAACTGGATTTCATAAGAAAGTGCACAGAGAGGGCCCTGGGAGAAGGTTCCAGAGCCTGGCCAGAGTTTGGCCAAGCAGAGAATCTCCCTCAGCACACCAACAACCTCCCGACCCCGAGACCTCCAGTTGGTCATTCTCAGCATCTCTGCCCACTGCAGTCCGCTGTTGTCCCCGGTGCCCCGTTATACCCTGCGCTGTACACCTGCAATGCTCACCCAGCCAGGCCCTCATGACAGAGTCCCCCACAACACCAAACTGCACATCACCAGGACCTGATGACACTGTCCCCCACAACACCAACCTCCACATCGCCAGGACCTGATGACGCAGTCCCCCACAACACCAAACTCCACATCGCCAGGACCTGATGACGCAGTCCCCCACAACACCAAACTCCACATCACCAAATCGTGATGACAGAGTCCCCCACAACACCAAACTCCACATCACCAGGTCCTGATGACAGAGTCCCCCACAACACCAAACTCCACATCGCCAGGTCCTGATGACACA
>NW_022436989.1:1810895-1815546 GCF_009761245.1 Sapajus apella
GGTCCTGATGACACAGTCCCCCACAACACCAAACTCCACATCGCCAGCACCTGATGACACAGTCCCCTGCAACACCAAACTCTCCGTATCACCAGGTCTGAGTGGCTTTACCGTCCTCACCTAGCTGACCAACAACATCCCACCCCGTCAGTGGCAACCTCTTTCTGTTTAAAACGATATATTTATGGGGCACAGTGTGATGCTTTGATACCTGTGTACGCTGTGGAGTGACAGAATCAAGCAGATGAATGTATCTGCCTCACGTCTTTTGTGGTAAGAACATTTGAAATCTGTGCTTGGCAATTTCAGATACAGGTATCCCTCTGAGTCCTAGGGGAATTGGTTCCAGGTCCCCGTCATGGATACCAAATCCATGGATGCTCAAGTGCCCTGCAGTCAGCCCTCCCTCTGCAGGATGTGGGACACTGAGATACAGAGGCTGACTGCACACAGCACACGGTTTTCCTCTGAAGTCACCATGCTGCACAAAGGCCTTGAGTTCTTGTAAACAGGAACTCTATACCCTTTGACCAGAATTTCCCCCGATCCCCTTGTCCCAGCCCCTGCTAACCACTGCTCTCTCTCTCTGTAAATCAATACTTTGATTCCACATGTGAGATCATGTGATATTTGTCCTGTTCCCAGCTCATTTCACTTAATGTACTCCAGATTCACCCATGTAGCAAATGGCAGTTTCCCTTTTTATGGCCAAATAGTATTCCATTGTGTGTATACACCACATTTTCTTTATGCGCGCTATCCCTTTATCCACTGGCTTCTAGACCACGCAGGTTGATTCCATATCTTGGCTGCTGTGAAATGCAGTAAGAAACAGAAGTGTGGGTATCTCTTCCACTTATTCATGTCATTTCCTTCCGGAAAATGCTTAGTACCGAGTACCAGTTCGGCCAGGGAGACCCCACCCAGGCAGCACTGAAAGCAGTGAGAGGCAGACACACAGAACAGCAAAGTGGATCTATCTGCGGGGAGCAGCCTACCCAGCTGAGAGCCTCAGGGGCTGACCACACTCCAGGCTGAAGGCCCTGAGCAGATTCTCATCCACAGTCTCTCTCAACAGGTGATTATTATTAACAAACAGGTGTTCTGTATTTTCTCACAACTCAAAAATACACCAAGTAGGCAGCTGTTACCCGCTTACCACTGACTACAGACAAACTAAAAGGCATTCTCCACGAGGGAGCCCCAAGGGCAGGGCCAGATATCTCAAAGCATTGTTTTAACCGGTGGATGGTATTTCTACATTGTCCTGCCACTTTGGAATGCCCCAAATGGCTTTCCACTTGGGGAGGGGGTCAGCTAGGTTTTCCTTGCCATCGTTCTTCCTAGCAAGCAATATATTCTATCATACACTCAGCATTCATCAATATTCATAAACTCAGTATTTCTCAATAGCTTAGCGGTAGGATTGCTGGGTCACAATTCTTTCTAATTCTTTCAATAACTCCATATGCTTCTCCATCATGGCTGTACTAATTTACATTCTCACCAACATTGTAGCCTTTGAAATTAGCCATTCTGCTCCCCGAGCTGCCTCCTTTCCTCTCCTCTCCTTTCCCTTCTCGAAAAAAAAGAAAAAGAAAAAGAAAAAAAAGCCATTCTAAGAGGTGTGAGGTAATCCCGTGATTTGGTTTGCATTTCCCTGATGATTGGTGATGGTGAGCATTTTTTATATACCTGTTGGCCACTGGTGTGTCGTCTTTTGAGAAACGTCTGTTCAGGTCCTTTGCCCATGTTTTAGTTATTTATTTGCTTTCCTGCTATTCAGTTTGAGTTCCATGTGTATATTGGAAATTAACCCCCTACCCAATGTATGGTTTGCAAATATTCACTCCCGACTTGTGAGTTGTCTTGACTCTGTTGATGATTTCCTTTGCTGTGCAGGAGCTTTTGAGCTCCATGCAATCCTGCATGTGTATTTTCCTTTGTTGCTTGTGCTTTTAGGGTCATATGCAAGAAATGCTATGACCCTAAAGCCTCGGCCAGTGTCCTGGAGTTTCTCACCTGTGTCATCTTCTACTGGCTGGACAGCTTCAGGGCTTACAGTTAAGCCCTTTTCTATTTTGAATGGATTTTTGTGTAGGGACATTCCCTCAGTGAGGGCTGCTTCTGGCTTTGCCGATGCTGCCCCGTCTGCCTTGCCTCCTCTCCGCTCCACTGTTTTCATGTGGAAGGACTCTTGGCATCCTTGTGATCTCTCTGTTCTACCCAGACCCCCATGGTGACCTCACACTTGCCTCTCAGACGTGGGTCTCTCTCCCAAACCCTCTCCCAGGTCCAGCCACTGCCTCCATCTCAGACTCGCGCAAGGGTCTGTATCCCTGCAGTCCTCAGAGAGACATTTCAGAGCTGTCTCTGAGTCCTTTTCTCTCACAGTCCACAGCAGGTCTGCAGAGGAATCCTGCAGCTCTTCCTGTAGCCGCAGACTTTGTCCTCACCTTACCTGCTCCCCCCAAACCTCTACTGGCACTGTCCTCTCCTGCCTAGGAGACCTAGGAGCCTCACGGCCTCCCCCTGGTCCAACAGTGCACTCCCAACCCAGCAGGTAGACAGGTTTCTCCCTTAAAACGTGTAGGAGATACAAACCACAGTGCTTCAAAAAATGTATCTATATGTAGGAGGAACCAGTCTGGTGATCCGACGTACAGCAGGAGGACTACAGGTAAGAAAATTGCACTGTTCTGGGAGTTACTGCTGAATGACTAGACTTCAGCTGCTCTTGCCAGGAAGTCCTAAAAATGCTGGCCTCTGGGAGGTGATGGGAATGTTCATTGCTCCCTGCAGTGACCATTTTGCTGTGTGTACCTTGTAACAGTATGTCACATACCTTAGATATACACAATGAAATTTATTAAAATAATAAAAATAAGAACCAAGCCACAGCCCGCCCCTCGCGGTACTCAAGGCCCTGCAGCAACTCAGATTCCTTCAGGGAAAGCTTCCCAGTGGCCTGCGGGCACCACCTGATCCACCGGGAGCCGTTCCTCCCGCTGCTCACCACTGCGCCCTGCTCCCAGCGGAGCCAGCACGCCGGCCTCTCTGCTGTTCTTCAGGGGGCCCTGCCTCGACCTCTGATCTCCGGGGAACGTTTCTCCCCCACACCTGTGTGGCGGTTCCCGCCTCCTTCAGGTCTGTTCCCGCAGGGTGTGTTACAGAAACGGCGTGAAACAGAGGCCCCTCCTCAGCCCTTGACCATGCAAGCTCTGAGGAGCCCCTTGTGTCCCTGTGGCTCTGCCTCAGCCAGGCCTCTGTGGTCAAGGGTAGCCCTGGGCAGCAGGATGTCTGAGCCTGGCCATGGGAGTGGGTGGCACGTGGGAGGAACTGAGGCCGGCACTGTGTAGTGAAGCAACGTTTGTTCGCTGGAAGGTAGGGGACACAGCCTCGAGACATGGATGTATTTGCCCAGTAGTCACTACCTTTTTCTCCACCCTTATTATCAGAGCTTAGTGGGAAAGCTGTGGATAGCTGGGACCCGAAGGTCGCTTTCAGTTTCAGGATCCTGTGGCCAAGAGAGGAGATAAAAATGTGCTTGGGGCCATTTTACCTTTTTTTTTTTTTTTTTTTTTTTTGAGACAGAGTCTCACTCCGTCACCAGGCGCCAGGCTGGAGTGCAGTGGCGCGACCTCGGCTCACTGCAACCTCAGCCTCCCGGGTTCAAGCAATGCTCTTGCCTCAGCCTCCCAAGCAGCTGGGACCACAGGCGCGCGCCACCACGCCCAGGCAATTTTTTTGTATTTTTAATAGAAATGGGGTTTCACCACGTTGGCCAGGATGGTCTCGATCTCTTGACCTCACAGTCCGCCCGCCTCGGCCTCCCAAAGTGCTGGGACCACAGGTGTGAGCCACTGCGCCCGGCCGGGGCCATTTGACGTTCTACGTTACCTAATTGAGTAGCTCTTGGTTATTTCATGAGGTTGGCAACAGCAAAATATAAGCAGATGCTTAAATCTTTAGTAATTGGAGAATCAAAACCACAAGACACTGCTTTAGCTCAGGGAGCAGGGCGGCGGGGGGGGGTGATGGGAATCGCAGCACCAGGTGATGCTGAAGTCTGAGCGACGATGGCACACAGATGAGCCCAGAGGTGCTGTGAGGAGTGTAGAATGAGGCCCTGCTGTGGAGTGCAGTCTGGGGTCAAACCAAAAGGCACACCTTGGAGAAACTGTGAGTTTGCTTCCAGACCACTGCAATACAGCAAATACTGCAATAAAGCAAGTCCCACGAAATTTTTCATTTCCAGGTGCATATAAAATGCTTTTATAGGCTGTACCGTAGTCTATTAAGTGTGTAGTAGCATTATGTCTAAAAAAGCCAATGTATGTACCTTAATTTAAAAGTACTTTGTTGCTAAACAGTGCTAATGATCTTCTGAGTTTTCAGTGAGTCACCATCTTTTTGCTGGTGAGGGTCTTGCCTTGATGTTGGTGGGTGCTGACTAATTAGGGTGGTGGCTGCTGGAGGCTGGGGTTGCTGTGGCAATTTCTTAAGATAATGAAGTTTGTCACATCAATTGACTCTTCAAAATACTTCTCTGTAGTTTGTGATGCTGTTTGATAGCGTTAAACCCACAGGACATCTTGAAAAATTAGAGTCACTCTTTTCTTTTTTTTTTTTTTTTTTTTTTTTTTTTTTT